>NW_026971837.1:0-32858 GCF_026151205.1 Bolinopsis microptera | reverse complement strand
TCAGGAGTAGTAGTTTTAATTTAATAGTAGTTTAATCTAATAGTAAAAAAGACATTGTTTAGTTTAGTATTGAAATGTGTTTTAACTATTAGTCAGAGCAGAGTAGTGTGAGTTACTGAGTCACACCATATCAATCATTCACTATTTAAGAGAGTACATTGTAGAGTAACAAGGTTACTTTTGACACAAGATTTGTATAACCTCTTTATTCATCTAATTTGTATTTATAATAATTGAGTATTATTTGTTATTTAATTAACCCAAGAACAGGGTTCCAACAGTTATGCTGTATGCTACGTCATAACTTCAAAACTAGCTCACATTTACGCTCACGCTATGACTTATATTCATAACTTTGGTTGTGATTGGTATTTTTTGATGCGGTAAAAAGTATCGTTTTGGGAATCCGAATACTAACAACGCTGTCGCCATTGTTAAATAAATTCCATTATGTCTACTGTATAACAGAGCTGTATGATGAAGAGAAATTAAAACATAACTGATTTTTAAAATTTCCTCGAACAAAGCTTTCGACTAGCGGGTTTCTAGTATGTTATAGAAGAAAACGAAAATAATAATAATATATAATATATATTATAATAATAATGTCTCTAAAGATTGATCGCTTCTCGTGTGCAGTGTGTAGACTAAAGAAAGAGGGAGTTTTTCCCGTTAAAGTAACTTGTGGCCACATCCCGCTAGAAGTGAGTAAACTGTGCCACTATTTCATGGTCCACGGTGGATTGATTACTGGAGCAGTTGAAGATGCAAAGCCAAGACGTTCCCCAATACCAAGCGGTGGGCAGGAAATTAAGCTCCGGCTGACCTTCAGAGCAGTAGCCCCATTAGCGGACAAAATGAAAGTCTTGTTAAGACAACAATACAACTTCGAATTTGATGGTCAGCAGCTCAGGGGGATATCAATAATGATAATGGCGGGGACATTAGCGATAATGAGAATGAGAATACGCTTTAATGAAGATTTGACTTATTATTGCTTAGATTTATTTTCCTTTATAAAATAGACGTGTCTTTTTTTTCTATTTCTGAGTAATATCAATAACTGTAAATTGAAATAACTTCTTTAACAAGTAACAAAAACAGAAATTTCGGTTGAAAATTTGTTGACCTCTGAAAAAAAACTTGAAAGGTCGGCCACCGGTAAATACATGACCGGGATAATTTGGCGGGTTTTGGGAAAGTCCGCCACATTTTTCCCGGTCATTAATTTTCCCAGTCATAAATTAACCCGCTATAATATTCCCGAGTAAGGTAAGTGTTCATGCTCACTGTAACAACTTTAAATAGCTTTTATTTAACTTGTATAACTTAACGAGCTTAAGTCCGTTTTGACTCATCTAATAAAAAGAGGCAGGTTATATCTCCACCGAAAGTAGGGTGAGAATCCCTGCCAAGTTTTTGGTCAGTTTCGCCGGGGCTCATGTCTTTCCTCGAGGGAGCATTAGTGTCTACAGAAAAACTGACAAATCCGAACCACATCTTCCATCAGAGGTGGTGCTGGGTCAGCTGGTTACTGAACGGATTGGCCTGGAGAAAGGCATAGTCCTGTTATTCTCAAGTTAACCATAGAGGGGGTCAGGCGCTGTTCGCTCACGGCTGGTTCTTGGAGCCAACACCCTCAGCCCCACAGAAGTGGGAGCACTGTCGGTGGTGGCTCACCCAGATAACGGACAGTGTCTCTCCAGTCTCATTCCCAGGCGAACCCACTCACTCACTCACTCACACGCCGCCCCCCGGATCGCTCCAGCTAGTGGATATCTAGCAATTAGTTATTTTCCAGCTAGTGGATATCTAGCACTTACTCCTTTTCCAGCTAGTGGATAATTAGCACCCAGAAAAACTCCGGTAAACGGAAGCAACACGAACACACAAACAAAGAAAGTCACACGCGGCCCAAAATTTCAAATTAAACAAAAAAAGGGTCTTCACAAAACACAAATTTGCTTGGTAGCTTCTTATTGTCAACATTATACCGCGCGTCACAAAGACGCGCGCAAATAAAAGAAATCATAGATTTGGGCAAGAGATACTAGATGCTCAGGTATGCCTGGTAGGTTCCTGTCTGCTCACTAGAAAAGACAGGGGGCAGCCTGTTCTAAAAGAGCGCCCGGGAGATCACCTAGGCATGGGTGGTGCTCTCCCGAGACCGAGAATTACGACAGTTTTCCTTTGGGAAAACGTCGCTCACAAGGCTTTATCCTCCGGAGGGTAAGGAGCACTAGCCCATGCCAAGTGCCTGTACCCTGTGACACCTACAACCGGAGGGACCCCAATAGACGTTAGTCACCAGACGGACGTAGCCTTCCGATAGGAAGGTAAAGTGGGTTTTTTAATTTTTTTAAAGAGAGGCTGGGCATAGAAAGCCCACTGGAGGATAGCATTAAGATGCTTTGCCTACCTCTGGGATGTGGGGGAGTTTGTCGGGGACAACAGTGTGAATTGTGGAGGGCGGTGGTGGTAATGATCTGAATGGGAATACCGCGCTTTGGTACCAGATGAGATTAGAAATCAGTTAGGCAAGGCTGCATATATGTATGTAATGTGTTAATGCGCCAGTCTGATCCAGTTCTTCTGGTACTATTAAGCGTTTGGTGCGGTTTGCGAAGTTGACGATTGTGGTAATGTGGTGGTTGTCGAATATGTCGTTGACCGAGAGGTAGTAGTAGTCCCGAAAGTATTGACCTCTTAGTTGGGCGCCCCAACCCAAAAAAAAAAGGAAAAAAAAATGTCCACCGAAAGCACACTCCCAAAATTGTACTTGTTGCAGTAACTTCTTTCAGACTTCATAAATCGAGATCAAATATTTTGCCATGTATTAAGAATCAATATTATATGATGCACTTATGCAGATGAGCTTCATGTATTGCGCACTTGCCTTCTCTATGAAGATTTCCATCACAGTTTGTCTCCACAAAGTAAAACATTACTCTTCTCTGATATTGGATTACTGGGCAGCGCTCAGCCTGTCATTCCGCCACATCTTTATGAACATTATAGCCTGGGGTCCCCAGGTAAATATTGGAGAGCAAACTCCTAATAATAACTTTTTTGCTTATGCATCGAATTTGTGAGCTCTGTTATCAGTACAGTGTATTAGTTGTTAGAGTGTAAAGGGGGCAGATGGCTACCTTTTACCAAGATGCAGTGAAACAGATCGGAACAACAGAGGCGTTTTTTTATTCTTTAAAGTAAAAGTAAAAGTAAAAAAAGGAACTTTAATCGTTTTTTTCGAAGTTGTTAACTGTTTGCTGGACTTGATTAAGCTCCTGAAAAGTGGATGTTTAAAAGTAGATTTGTTGAAATCGGAAGCGAAATGCGAAGGAGCACAAAAAACACGATTTTCAAAAATGTTTATCTGACACCTGATCGAACCCTGGAGCAGAGAGTAAAACATCGAAAACTGGTAGCAGAGTCGAAAGAGAAAGCTCTAGAAACGACAAACCAATATTATTTTATTAAGAATGGTGCAGTTTGCAGTCGAGCAAATCAGTAGAAGATAAGAACATTGTCTCGAAAATTTCAATAATCAAAAGTATGAAGTAGCAGTGCAGGTACTAAGAAAAAGGAAAAGAAACCAAACCACTTTTACCGCATCACATAGCGATAAATCGACGATAACCACAGAGATATGCGTCACCAGTAACAACTGACTCGTCAGATTGTGATGGATAGACAATTAACAATTTTGTCCCCCCATTTTCAAATTATTTTAACTGGGTTGATTTCTGAGTGATAACGCTGCTTATCTTTTAACAGCAACACATTTTCCGGGTTTCATGGCCGATAAGAGATTTGTTAAGTACATACATATAACTTGTATCACGTGGTGACCCCCACTGTCGCTTCACTATAGAGTTTCTACGATACAGGGGGAGCCGCGCACTCGTGCGCGGCGGGTCATACAACGTATGACAACATATAACCAGGGTTGCCGGCATTTTTGAGAGTCATTTTTAAGGTTTTTTCACGTCTTTTAAGGCCCCTTTTGACCCATTTTAAAGGTCCAAAACAGTTAAATTCAAGGTTTTTTAAGGTCCACAGTGCGAAAGTTTGGACAAACGTAATGCAATAAAGGTGCAAATTTAAGGTTTTTCAAGGTTTTCCGATACAGAAATTGCAATCATATCTAAAGGGGGAAGGTATAATTTCAGAAAACCCCAATTAGATCTACAACAAGCTAGGTATAATTTCAGAAAAACCCAATTAGATCTACAACAAGCTAGGTATAATTTCAGAAAAACCCAATCAGATCTACACCGAGCTAGGTATAATTTCAGAAAACCCCAATTAGATCTACAACAAGCTAGGTATAATTTCAGAAAACCCCAATTAGATCTACAACAAGCTAGGTATAATTTCAGAAAAACCCAATTAGATCTACAACAAGCTAGGTATAATTTCAGAAAACCCCAATTAGATCTACAACAAGCTAGGTCTAATTTTAGAAAACCCCAATTAGATCTACAACAAGCTAGGTATAATTTCAGAAAAACCCAATTAGATCTACAACAAGCTAGGTATAATTTAAGAAAAACCCAATTAGATCTACAACAAGCTAGGTATAATTTCAGAAAAACCCAATTAGATCTACACCGAGCTAGGTATAATTTCAGAAAAACCCAATTAGATCTACAACAAGCTAAGTATAATTTCAGAAAATCTTATCAGGTCTACACAGAGCTAGGTATAACTTCAGAATATCCAATCTTATCTACATCAAGCTAGGTATAATTTCAGAAAATTTTACTAATCCGGAAAATCCATTTAGATCTACAACAAGCTAGGTATAATTTCAGAAAAATCCAATTAGATCTACACCGAGCTAGGTATAATTTCAGAAAAACCCAATTAGATCTACAACAAGCTAGGTATAATTTTAGAAAAACCCAATTAGATCTACACCGAGCTAGGTATAATTTCAGAACATCCAATCAGATCTACACCGAGCTAGTTATAATTTTAGAAAATCTTATGAGGTCTACACAGAGCTAGATATAATTTCAGAATATCCAATCAGATCTACACCGAGCTAGGTATAAATTCAGAAAATCTTATCAGATCTACATCAAGCTAGGTATAATTTCAAAAAATTTTACTAATCCGGAAAATCCATTTAGATCTAACATCAAGCTAGGTATAATTTAGGTATGGAACCTTAAAAAACCTTAAAAACCCGAAAATTTGCCCGTTTTTCACGTCTTTTTTAAGGTTTTTTGCCCAAAATTGCCGTTTTTGAGGTTTTAAAGGTTTTTTAAGGTTTTTAAGGTCCCCCGGCAACCCTGCATATAACGGTTTACATATTATTACATAGCACATTTTAGGATTGTAGATTTATAACCTACTAGGACGCGCGCCGAGTTGGACTCGTCGTATTTGGAACAAATATTTTACGAGTATCAACCGTTAAATTTTACGATTGAATTAGTATTGTAATTAAAATGCTTGATGTAGCAATATGTATAATTTTAGATTTTCATCCCAGGAAACCTTACCGTTAGGGGCCTAACTTCGAAAATAAAAGAGATCAAGAAAACAACAATTTCAAGAAAACAACAATTTTATTTAGTATCAATTAAAGCAAACATAAATATATTTTATATATAACTAGCAGGACCTTTTTACCAGATATCTTAGGGGACTTGGAGTAGCAAGAGAATGGATAGAAGGTATATACCTAATACAAAAATACGTCAAAAAGAATCCAGGGTGATACAGGATCGGAGAGTGCAGACCGTAAAGTTTACGCACCCACCCTTGCCTCCTAAATTCTTGGTTGGGTAGGCATTTATGCGAACTTGGTCGTTTATACTCCAAGTCCCTTTGTTAAAAATTAATAAAATTTATCTCGGGAGTTAACTTCATTCAACAATAATAATATCAATATCAATTTATCGCATAAATTTAACTATCGAATACAGGTTTGATTATCGAATATAGGTTCGATTATCAAATATAGGTTCGATCTGATATAAATTTGTAAAATAAGATATTTAATTATTAAAAACATTACATCAAGTGGTTAAAAATGGATCTGAAAGCTTATCAGCTTATAGTTCAATCATGATAGTAATATTAGGTGTGTGCTGCTGCATGTGCAATTTAATTACTGGTATCTTTTAAGTCAGCTGCCTGTGATTGTACTAATAGTGCTTTGGTTCTCAATTTTATCAAGTTAATGGAAGTTTCTAGGCAATTGCTTGAAGTTAAAATTTTTTTATGAACTGTGTTCCAAAGCTTGGCTGCATTAAACAAAAAGGTATTTGATTTATTTAGAAGAATAACAGTTAGACTCGTTGCACGGTTTGAAATGTTGATGGCCTCATAAAGGGAGTAGGGGCAGTGGTACTTGATAATCTTAGAGAATTCTAAAATGCAGTGATATTTGTACAAGTTTTGAGCCGTCAGAATTTTTAGTCTATTAAAAATGGGTTTTGTATGCTCCTTTTCAAAGTGTTTATGGTCTAATTTTTGCATACCATACGGTCTAGTACGTGCACATGTTGATTGTTTATCTAAATATGAGTCGAGATCACCAAAAAGGATCCTTACACAGTGCTTCTGTGTGATAAAAAGACTGTCAGAAAGTTCAGGTTTTCAACAAAATGTCCATCTCGTAAAATTAAAGTTAGCTCCCCAGGAGCCAAATTTGGGACAACTTAGATTTTGAATTATCGCGAAAAGTTTGATTTTGGGCTAAATAAAAGATCGCAGCTTTTAAACTTTGCAAAGTAATGTCGTTGTCATGACTCCAGATTGTACAAAAAACTAAGCAGTGCTTGTGGACGTATCTACCGTATTAAGAAATGCTTACCAGAATCACTATATAAACAAATTTACCATTCTCTCTTTGAATCACATCTCGGTTTTGCTATTTCTGTGTGGGGAGGTATTCCTAATATCCAGTTAAAACCACTATTTATTACTCAGAAGAAATGTATAAGAATTCTATTCGGAGACCATAAAAGGTATGTAGACAAATTCAAAACATGTGCTAGAGTTAGACCGTTCGGCTCCCAAAGTTTGGGTTGCGATTTTTATGTTAAGGAGTCTACCAAACCTCTATTTGGAAAACATAAATTACTAGCTGTAGAGAACCTATATAGACTACGTTGCCTAATGGAATTTTTTAAGATAATTAAGACAAGAGTACCAATTTCAATGTTCTCTTTGTTCACCATATCTCATAGGAAAGACAATATGTTAATCACACCTTCTCCAACTAAACAATTCATCTATAAATCAGCGTGGCTGTGGAATGAGTTTTGTAAAATTGGCTCATTTAATTTTAATTCCTCTTGTTCTTCTGTTAAGAATAAATTACAAAAGTCACTGATGAATGCCCAAAACAGGTATGGTGCTGAATGGAATGACAAAAATTTCACTGAATTCTAAGTTATACACAATATAATCCAGGTATCGGCAGGCGCTGCCGACAAACGACATTATCATGCATATACTTCTTTATTTTCCGCAGCTAGTATGTTAGCGCGCATAACAAGGCGCGTTAGCATTTTACCGCCATTCTAGGTTTCACTGATTTCACAATACACAATATGTCCAATTTGATTCTAATTGTTGCTCCTAATCTGATAATTCTAATGACAGTGACTGCTCCCTATTAACCAACCGACCAACATTTTCGGTCGAACCCTAAATTTACTAATACCAAATTTAAACCCCACATATGCGTGTATAGTCTCCAAATCTTCTCTCTGCTCTCGGACTTCGTTCTTTTGAATAGAACTGTTTGTATACTTTAACAAATAGTGATTTTAACTTTGAGATAAACTGCTAGATTATTATATTTTTGTACCAATGTTCACCTAACTTAACGTCTCTCACTGACACCATCACCCGGCAACCAATTTTAAAGTATAATTTATTAACGATCTGACTACAGACTGGCGGTCAACGTTCCCCGTATAGTAGCTCAACGGAGGGGGTAATCAGGGCACGTGTTAATGAAAAATGTACGTGTCCTTCCACAATCCCCTCTGTTGGGTCACACGTTATTGGGAACTGAGATCGCTATCGTGTAACTAGAAGCAGTATATGCAAAGTAACTTAGGTGATAGGTGATAGGCAATATGAAATTACACATCTTACTTTAACTTTATCCCGTCACCCATGGACTTATCAATTAACGGCTGGTGGTGGTGTCATCGTTTGTCGTACTCAAAACGTTTCGCGGTTGCGAATGCCGGCCCATCGAGGAAAATCTTTTTACTTTGTATTTTAACCATTATAAAGTGTGATTAGTCGGATATAGTCCTGAGTTCAAACAGTCCCCGAAACGAAAAAGCAAACATTTGATTTTTGTTTCGGCGACTGAATCGTTGATGGGCCGGCAAATATTTGTTGTCGAGTAGTGTTGAATACTCATATTAACATGATTATTGATTTAATTTAGGAATTGTATATAAATATCTTTGGCCAAGTTTAATTGTTAATGAGAATGCACCCCAGCACTGGGCGCGCGCGGCGGCTTTGATGTTAGCGGCTACAAGCTTGAAGCTAGGCAGCTGCAGAAAAAATGCCGCGCCGCGCGCGTTCAGCGTAGGGCTTTTCGTTTTTGATTTTACAAATGACAAAGCAACTTTTAATGATTATTAATGGAATTATCGGATATTTATAATTCAATATGTATTGATTCTTCTGTGGAAAATAAAAATTGTATTTTACTTAAATTCACGCGAGTGATCATGCAGTGAACATGACGTCACGCGCGCTGACACACGTGCTATCTGCTATCGAAAAACAACCACCTCTAGTAACACGGCCAGCCGGTAAGCTTTCCTGGGACATGGGATCACCATAACAATAACAATATTTTCTTATGTAAAACTTGGAACACTTTTACAAGGGTTCAATTAATTAAAAAATGTCATTCTAAATAACAATATTTTGTTTTTTATTATGGCGTCTTGCTCTATCTAGAGCCCTTTAATTCAGAGCCCTTGCGCTTGCAGTAGCGCGCGCCCGCCGCGCCGCCCTTGTGAAACAAGCGCGCCCGAAGTAGTGCGAAAGCACATGGGTAGGTGAAATGGTGTCTTCAATTTTTATTATCGTTTTTTGAATTGTGTTATTGTAAATATATTTGACTTGTGGGTAAATTTACTTTGGCGCGCGCTAATTCTCCCGCGAAAGCACATCCAATTTGATAGGCATAAAATAGTTTTATAACTATTATTACTTATTTTCGATTTTGCACTATAAGTACGTTAACGTGCTAATTCGATCAAAATTGAAAATTGAAAATTGAACGGGGAATTGTTACCAGTTTAAAATTTGTTTTAAGGCACCTCAATAAAAGCTACTCCCGTAATTGTGCTTTTTACGGAGAAATAATGAATAAATTGTAGCTTTATAACCTACCACACAGGGGGGGGGCTGAAACCAGGTTTTCGATCAAACGTTGCTATGTGTAGTCAAACGTCGCCAAAAGTTGCTCTCGTCCAATGAAATTGCTACATTATGTAAGCCAAGCTCCGCTTAACGGGTGATACTCGTAAAATATCTGTTCCATATATTGGGACCCTCCCGCTAACCGAAAACGGAGCGGGAAATATTTATTTTAGGCTTTTTTGACCCCAAACCAAGTTATTTTTTCATTTTGGAGGTCCCTTTACCCAAAAAACAGGGCCGTTTAAAAATTCATGACATCACCCAAAAATATTGCTATCCGTGCCCACCCCTAACGTCATTTCTAGCCAATGATTTAGATTATTATTATCATACGATATTTGGAGTACCTGCAGCATAAGGAGAACTCGAAATTCTAGTCTTGAACAAATAGTTCAAGGGATATAGTTACAGCAAAAACGATCGGGTTAGGTCGCATCAACAATGCCAATAGCAAAAATATGTTTGATCTTCAAAATTAATTGTACACTAAGGTAAGCGACAAAAACCTTCATTTACATTGGCATGCACCACAATATTCGTTTGTTCATCTGCACATGCAGGTAGCAGCTTAATTATGGCCCACTGAATGACTGAACAATATTGATTGATGATACACCGGTCAGATTGAATCTGGAAACAATCAAACAAATGACATGCAACTCAGCAAGCGATCAAATTAAAGCTGGAATTGAATAGAATCTGTTATCAAATTTTAGGCTTAATTTCGATACGGTCATAGACAGCGAACAAAACAACAGTGAATCGATTATAAACTGCGTGAGGAAGTGAAGTTACAGAGCCAGACAAAATTGATGAGCGCTCGATTTTATCACAGAATTTCGAACTGCAGAGTGATTTTACGCCGCGCATAGCTTACGTGACTCAATATAAGCTCTCCTATTGGCGCAAACGTCTCAGCCAATCAGCATCTACGGCACTTTTCTGCCGTAATTGAGTCGTATTTCTACCTACCAGGACCGTAGACGAGTCCAACTCGGCGCGCGTCCTGGTAGGTTGTAAACCTACAAAGCTCCGCATATGAATATTTGTAATTCAATTATGCATACTGACTTTCAAAATGCAGCGATTTCATTAAACGAGAGCAACTGTTGGCGACGTTTGACTTCAAATGGCAGCATTTGATCGAAAACCTGGTTTCAGCCCCCCCTGTGACCAGGACGCGCGCTGAGTTGGACTTGAAACAAATAATTTACGAGTATCACCCGTTAAAGAAATAAAACAATATTTTTGAGCTTGTTATTCCTTTTCAAAATGCTAAAGTATTTTAAGTGATTTACATAAGTTTGTAGCGCGATGCACTACTGGGTCGCGCCGCGCATCAAATAATTCTTCTCGCAACCACAGATCGGCGAGATGCGAAGGATTGACATCGTGAATCAAAAATAAGTGCATACATTGACATGATTCTAAATACATTGCAAAAGATTTGATTGACGATGTTAACCCTTTCAGATCGTTGCTCTGCAAATTAACAAAGCAACGATATCGTCACTTCAATACGAAGTAAAAGTAGTTGTTTGCGCGGCGTGTTGAAGCAGCGAAGTTCTTCAACAAAAGATTTAAAATCGATTCACAAAGTTTGAAAGCAAAAAGAAGTTATTACAATTGCCAGTGCCCAATGCGCGCAATTCAATTTGGGAGTGTGCTTTTGGGCGGGAAATATAAACTGCAGAGCCATTTACTTTTTATATTGGGTCAGACATTATTATTGTAATTTGTTTTGCAATTTTGTATTACATCGTGACCCCATCATATGTCGGTTCACTAATAAGTATCAGTTCACTAAGTATTGTTTCACTAAACATCGTTTCACTATTATCGTTGCGAAAGCCACGATCAACGATACAGCCGCGCACTCGTGTGCGGCTGGCGGGCAGGTCTACAACGTGTGTTGTAGGTTTATATATGTGTTGTAGGTTTATTATAACCTACCAGGACGTCCTGGTAGGTTATAAACCTACAAGGACGCGAGCCGAGTTGGAACAAATATTTTACGAGTATCACCCGTTAACAACGTGTGATACAATTTTTCTGTTGTTAATAGACTGACCCAGCGCACGCTATACTTCGAAGCTTTGTGCCTCGAATATCTTGAGAAGAGTAGTCAAGAAAACAACAATTTCAAGAAAACAACAATTTTATTTAGTATCAATTAAAGCAGACAAAAATATATTTTATATATATATAACTAGCACGACCTTTAGATCAGATATCTTAGGGGACTTGGAGTAGCAAGAGATTGACTAGAAGGTATATACCTTTTACAAAGATACGTCGAGAAGAATCCAGGGTGATACAGGATCGGAGAGTGCAGACCAAAAGTTTACGCACCCACCTTTGCCTCCTGAGTTCTTGGTTGGATAGAAATTTATGCAAACTTGGTCGTTTATACTCCAAGTCCCTTTCTTAAAAGAAGTAGTATTAACTATGTCTAGAGTTAGCTTCGTTCAATAATAACAATATCAATATAATCAATATCAATACCAGATAAACCTACCGAATAAATTATTAAATATCAATCAATTAATTCATTCCGATAAAAAATTTTGTAAATTTAGATATTTAGTATCTAAAAACACTACAACAAATGGCTAAAAAGCGCCCAAAATCGATTTGAAAGATTTTCTGTCTATAGTACAATCATGATAGTAATAGTAAGTGTGCGCTGCTGCAATTAGACTTGATTACTGCAATTTAAAATTGTTTGGAGTCCAAGTATCTTTTAAGTCAGCTGCCTGTGCTTGTATTAATAGTGCTTTTGTTCTCAGTTTTATCAAGCTAATGGACGTTTCTAAGCAATTGCTTGAAGTTAAAATTTTTCTATGAACAGCGTTCCAAAGCTTGGCTGCATTAAACAAAAAGGTATTTGATTTATTTAGGAGAATAACCGTGAGACTTGTTGCACGGTTTGAAATGTTGATAGCCTCATAAAGGGAGTATGGGCAGTGGTACTTGATAATCTTAGAAAATTCTAAGATGCAGTGATATTTGTACAAGTTTTGAGCCGTAAGTATTTTTAATCTATTAAAAATGGGTTTTGTATGCTCCTTTTCAAAGTGTTTATGGTCTAGTTTTTGCATACCGTATGGTCTAGTACGTGCACATGTTGATTGTTTATCTAAATATGAGTCAAGGTCGCCAAAAAGGATCCTTATACAGTGCTTCTGTGTGATGAAAAGACTATCATTGGACCGTTCTTTGAGGACAACACCCCACACACTTATACCATAGCTGAGATGTGATTCAAAAAGAGCATTATATATTTTCAAATATAGTTCAGAAGGTATCGAGTGCCGAATTCTGCAGATTGCACCAGTCATAGATCGCAGTTTTTTACGGATGTAGTGCATGTGGGCAATCCAGTTTAGCTTACTATCTATAACAACACCTAAGAATTTGGTATCCTTGACTTTAGTAATAACCTTACCATTGATGAATATTGATCTAGATTCATCTAGCAGGATAGCAAATGGTCCTGATATGAAGATATTAGTGTCATCAGCATAAAGTACAAATTTCACCTCACTGTCTGAAAAGCAGTTTACTATATCGTTCATATACAATAGGAAGAGTAACGGCCCTAGAATTGAACCTTGTGGTACTCCAAATTTCACGTCCATTGTTTCTGATGGTACATCGTTATACATAACATACTGCTTTCTGTTAGTCAAATAGCTTTTTAGTAAGGTAAGTGCTGTGCCCCTAATACCGTAGGAATTTAATTTGCATAAAAGAATATCGTGATCAAGGGTGTCGAAGGCTTTGCTCAAGTCAATGAATATCCCTAGGACATGTTTATTGCTTGCCAGAGACTTAGTAACGGAGTCTATAGATTTGTGTAGAGCATGGGTGGTAGAATGGCCTTTTCTAAATCCAAACTGTGAGTCTGTTAGTACACCTTTAGATGTGAAGAAATTATAGAGACGTTTATAAATAACCTTCTCGAAGATCTTTCCAAATAAAGGTAATATTGATACAGGCCGATAATTTTCAATGCATTCTTTATTGTCTTTCTTGTAAATAGGAATAACTTTACCAGTTTTAAAAATACTTGGGAATGTACCACTTTGTATACATGTGTTGTAAAGCCTAGCCAAAGTACCTGCAATGAGTTTTGCCGGTTTTTTTACAACAACTACAGGTATGTCACTGGCCTTACCATTTTGAAAATCTCGGATCACCTCGATAATCTCGTTTTCATTAGTTTCTTCCAGGTATATAGAGTCAGATACCGAATTAGACATAAACTGAGCAAATGATTCTACTGGTTCCAGAGAAATACTATTGTTTGACAGTACATTTTTATTGAGATTACTTGCAAGAGATGTAAAATATTCACAGAATTTGTTAGCAATTATTCGTCTGCAAGTAACTCTCTGGCCATCTATGACAAAATCGTCTTTACATCTAGATAAATTTTTGCCACGGAGTTCATTTATAATTTCCCAGGTCTTTTTTGAGTTCATGCTGTACTTCTCGAATTTTTGAGTATAGCACATAGCCTTTGCCATCTTTATTGAGCTCTTGAGAAACTTGTCGAATTCCTTGTAGTATATGTGCTTGTTTGGATCCCCATCAGGTAGTTTTAATGTACAAGTCTTCTTCCATTCGAAATACAACCTAGCTTTCTTGTCGATGGAGTTAATGAGGCCCTGGGTGATCCAAGGGTTGGTTATGCTGTTACGTTTAGTGGTTCTAGGAGTTAGAAGTTTGCAAGACAAATCTATCTTTTCTTGAAATAACTGCACGAAAGAGTCAAATGTATTACAGCTGTGGTGGAACCTATCTATATCGTTTTCTATTTCAAGACAGAGCTTCTCTAAGTTAGCATTACTATAGTCGTAGTGTATAGTAATTTTGTCTGATGAATCAGGTGGTGGCACAGAGTCAGGGGAAAGTTCAATAAGAGTGAATATAGGGTGATGGTGGGAGATCTTGTCAGATATCACACCAGAAATAAGGGATTGATCTACGACATTGGTATGAATATTGTCAATACAGGTCCTGGAACAGCCAGGCATTTGGTGAGTTGGTAATGATATGGTTGGTATGAAGCCGTTGTTGAATATTATTTCTTGAAATTTGTCCTCTGATGGAGATGGGTCGTTCAAAATGTTAACATTGAAATCACCAAGAATATATACTTTTTTGCCATTCAGTTTTGATAGAATACATTCATACGCTTTGTTGAACATCTCAAGTGATGCGTTTGGGGGACGGTATATAACCCCTACGACAGTTGGATCTTGCAAGCTAGTGATTGATACAAACAGTGATTCTATGTGTTCATTACAGAGAGATAAGTCAGTGATTTTGTTAAAGTTAAGGGAATCGTGTAGGTAAAGACACACTCCTGACCCTTTACCCTTGAACTGGTTTTTCTCTTGGCAAAAGTAGCGTGATTGGTAACAAGAGGAGTATCCGTTAAGCTGATACAGAGTTCCATTTTCGGGATTAGTGTTTGTTTCTGCAAGGCCGATAACAGAGAAATTTGTGGTCGATACAAGACAATTCAACTGCAAAGTTGTCAAAGTTTGATGCATTTCCATCAATATTTAGAAATAATTTGGACAAATATTTAGCTGAATTTTTAGGTAGGATGGTGGCATTCAACTCTGTTATTGAGAATGTTTTGCAATTTTCAAGAATCATTGAGCTATTGTAGATAGATTCAATATAATTAACTGGCTCATCATCAATGAGGCCATTGTTTGCAAAGTGGGGAGCTTGGTAGAAAGGGTTATACCGAACGATATCATTGGCATCAGTGCATATTTTGCAGTATGTTGCATCTCGAAATTTGACTATGTTATCATCAGTTTTGCATTTTTTGTGCATTATTTTGTCACACATCTGACAAGTTATGAATGGATGTCCAGCACGCACAGGTCTATTGCAGCAGCAGCAAATTTCGCATATTAGTTTGGCTATCATGACATAACTACGGATCTACGAGAACGTGGGGAAAATCTTTTTTGGGCCTTGGTAACATCACTGAACAACCTCCCATCAACAGGGCTACCTAGGATCTTATGGGCAATTGCCCGGGAGAGTTTAAAGATACCGCTTGACCCCAGGTGGATTGGGTCATCCGGCTTCTTGTATCTACAAAACTGCTTGTCCAGTAGACCCTCCTCATCAACAAAACTATCAAAATCTAAAGTGCCTATTCTAGTATTAGTATTACAGTACCCAAATAATAAACTATTAAACTCCATGGCTCTGTCATTCAGCCAGGAGGACCTAGTTGGAAGGATGGGTGAAACTATAACTTTAGAGTATGGACACATATCACAAATATTCTTGAGCTTCTTTGTCAGCTCATTAGCCCAATGTTTAACATCACCCCCTCCCCTCTTGATATTATTTACACCACAGTGTACTACAACGTTCTTGTATCCTACACAAAGAAGAGGGTCTAACTGATCTATTGTGAAACATTCAATTCTTTTCCCAGGCAGTTTGTGACCAAATGTTCCTTTACCAGCCCCAAATTTGAGGAACCGGGTGTTTGAATCACCAATAATCAATGTCGCATTGGTGCTCCTGCTTACGTAGCGAAAGGTTATACTGTATCTCAATTCCCTCTTTTCTGTGCTCTTATCAATTCGGTGGTCCCACAGAAACTGGGACTGTTTGCTCATCACATAGAGACTACATCCCTCTATTGTCTCTACGATTTCTCCTTCAAGTTGATCCTTTTTTGTGAATTTGACCGAGCAATCACCACCTAAGGATACTGTAAAAATGGAACTATCATGGACCAATGATTGCTCGTTATCAGAGTGCTTAGGAAGAAAGCTGTTCCCGTCGGTGTACCGATTTATCAAGCACTGGTTGATTGTTGAACTAGGACATTCTTCCTTTATCTTGGAGACAAGCTTATTAAGAACCTCAGGAAATTCTGTTGATGTCGGTTTTTCAGCTTTAGCCCCCGGGTACTGATAAGGTTCGCCAAAGCTCACAACCCCATGTCCATTTTCGGAGTTACTATCAAAGGCTTCCTTCTGTTGGTCTAAGAAAACTGAGAGCTCAGAGTTCAATTTTTCATCTACAAATTCTGGGACATACGACAGAATGTGCTTGGACTTAGGGTCGTCTACACTTGCATGCTTCTGTGCATCTAGGAGAAGCTGTTCTTGGTCTGTTTCACATGGAGCAGGTGACCTTATATGGAAAGGAGGCATGGGCAGATCAGGGGTGGAAACATTTGACGACCTACTGTTTTTAAAACAGTTGATGTCAAGTTTGAGCTCAGCAAGCTTGTTGTTGATAGAGTCAAGAGTTTTGAGATGGCTATCATTGTCTTTGAGGTTCTTGATGGACATCTGGATGGCTTCTAGAGAATGGTGTATAGAGCTACCATCAGATGTAGTGTGACCCGTTGGCATGCTCATGCTGCAGGGAGCTGACAAGTAGGAGGGGGACTTGACTTCATTGTCAACTCTATGTCCATTCACCACAGCGCAAACACTTTCAGCAAGACCTAGCAGGGATAGGAGACCTTCTGCTAGGGTGAGCTTGTTCAGGGATGAGCAGCTCTTGATCATGTGTGGAGTAATGATTGCGAACTTATTTACTTCAAGTTTTAAGATACTGCAAATGTTAATCTTGATTAAGTCTACCTCGGAGCGTAGGTTCTGTGCATGGGTTAACAGATAGGTGTCGAGGGGAGCAGATCTATTTGAGAAGAAACTAAGGAGACTGCTAACATTTTTGTCTTCTTCTGTGTCCTGATTTTCTGAATGAATTATTTTATCGACATCTCTAAGCATTTCGTCAATATCATCAATGACTGAAGCTGAGGAAGTGGTGGGTGTATCCTGATCGGGAACCGTAGTGGATAAAGTCTGGTCTGCAGCAGGTTGAGGTTTCTCACACTTTTCTGTTTGAGTGTCAGTGGGGGTTTCCATCATGGTGAAGAAGCAATGGGGGTACCAGGCAGACCAGGGGGCACTTTCACGTCCAACTAGCACACTCACTGAAAAGAAGGAAGAGCAGAAAGTAGTTTGAAATGTTCTGTTGTGGAAAACAATGAAAGTGTAAACTGGATTAGTCAAAATGATTCAAAAGATTGAAAAATTGAAAAATTGAACAGACTGACGGACTACGACACATGGGACAAGAGAGTGAGTGAGTATGAAAAATATGAGGTGGTTGGACTGGCAAGCCCTATCATTTAATCAGAATACATTACATATAATCCATAAGCTATATATATGTCAGCCTGTTCATGGAGCACAGCCCCAAAAGTTATCGGGAGTGAAGTTCAAGTTTTAAGTCTAAAATTCTTTCAACACTATCTACACATTAATCAGGGTTGTCCAATTGTCCAATTGTGGATTGTGGTGTGAATGGAGTTATACATTGCCAAACAGAAACATCATTCACTACAACTACTTAACTTCTTAACAGGTTAAGAGTGCCAGTCTTCTGTTTCAGCACCCCCTGGACCATCATAGTACCCCCGATGCAGTTGACTTTAGCAAGCCATGGACATATTGGACATCCTCAAATTATTTGTTATATAGTAGTGTTGAAAGTATTAAGTGGAGATACAGTTCTGATTAACAAATCACTGATTCCACGATTTGACTAGTATATAGCTCTTGCAGCTGTTTAGTTGACAGGGTGTATCACATTATGTTGTACATATCATGAATGAATTTTTGGGGATACGACTCAGTTTCAAATTGTTCATGTCCGCAGCAGCAGTTCAATAAGTCCTAAAATCCGATCAGCCTCTATACTAATGTCTAATCTTAAAGAAAATGAATGGACCAAATGAATAAGTTCCTGGCGGAATTTTGCCTTGAAATTCCTGACAAAGATTTTGGAACATAATATAAAAACTTTTTTATTTTTTTAAACTAATTACAACACTACAAATCTATTACATTTATTGAGTGGAACTATGTAAAAGGGGATCGTTGCTAGCGTTAAAACTGTTTTAACCCTGCCATAGTCAGTTGAAAGTCTGATAGCATATGTTCCGTTTGATTTGACCAAACTAATGCCTTTCATTGCTTTATAACATGGCTATCAATGTTTTAAGAAGTTGAGTTAAATTTGAGGCAAGCTATTGGAGGTTAATTGGTCGCCTTTTTTTATGAGACACTCTGAATTATTTCATTAAGGTTAAAGACAGAAAAAGTTTTCAGAGAGTACACTCCTGACTACCTCAAACTCTCAGTACACATGTCTTCAGTGGTCAGTTATACCACATTGTGAATTGTGATGGATTGAAGTTTTACATTTGTACTGTCTTTTTGGGCGAAGAAGAAGGGCATTATACATATATCGGGCGAGTACGGTAATGTTATGCTTATGTAAGCTTTCATTCAAGATCCATCCTAATCATTAATGGCAGCAATCAGTTGCAGTGGCGTAACGAAGGGCCCCGCTGACCAGTGGCGTAACAACCGCCCCTGCTAACCCTGCTAGCAGGGGGGCGGCACCTTAGGGGGGCGGCATTTTCCTGGATTGTAGGTCTGATTTCATGGAAAAAGCGCCTTATTGGTGTACTACCCTGTCGAATTTAGCGTTCGGTCGACGTGAAAAAAATATTTGGGGTACCATTGTTGCTTCAGGGGGCGGCAAAAAGGTGTAGGGGGCGGCAAAAAAGTACCTGACCTTTTTTTTTTTTTTTTTTTCTTTTTTTTAGGGACACAAAAATTTAGGGGCGGAAAAGGGGCGGCAAATTTCAATCAGCAGGGGGGCAGCACAAAGTAACGTTACGCCATTGCCGCTGACCTCGCTGTGGGGGGCGCCATCTTTTTTCGGCAGGGGGCGTCAACAGGCAACGTTACGCCACTGGCAGCAATCAATATAATGGCGTTTAAATGAATTGTTAATGATAATTGTACTGATTTTATAAATTCAATACAATTTAGCAAAACAAGTCTGGATGTATAAGCAGACCAATATCAAGAAATCTGTGAAGAAGAGTGGGTCTTTAGAATCTGCCTCTGACAGGTATGGGTTTACTCAATCATTACCAAAATACTTTGCATACTAAATTAATTTGTAACAATCTTAACTATGCAATAAATGAATTCAAATTGTAGTTTAAATAGAACATTTGTTTTAGGTCTGTGTCTCCAAACGACATTATGGGGGCAAATGAGAACAAATCTTCCACAGTGAAGAATCGACAACAGGTTTTGGCATAAAATTCATTTAAAAAATGTGATATTTAAACTGACAAGGTAATTTAATTGACAATGATAATAGCCAGTACATGGGAATTCCTGTATAAGACATGATAAAATGATAAATGTAACAAACAATCATGCTGAAGGACCATGTAGGTTATTTAATAGATCACAGCACAGACATAATAATTATTGTCAAAAGTATTTTAATCTGTTTTTTTCCCAATTGTCTATTTTAACCATGTTTTAAATCCAAAAATGCTATCAGATAATCCCTAAAAAGACCAAATCTGATAATGTAAAGACTGGAATAACGAAACCAAAACCAACAACCAAGTCTTCCACCAAATCAGCAATAAAAACATCTCCTGTAAAGCAAACAAAAGCGAGCAGCAATGCCAACTCAAAGCTTCCTAGAGTCAAAACTGGGAGTGCTACTCCGCCTACTCGTGCCAAGTGAGTTTATGTTTCTATTTGCACACAATAATATTATGTTTTCAATCTTCTGAGACAAACTTGTTTATTCCTTTCTGTCTCAATCCTTGACCATTTTCCTTTAATCAGCACAAAGAATTTGAACAGTGCAAAAAGCCCTCCTAATCTCAAAGCAGCAAAAAGTCCTCGGTCCTCAAACGATCCCAAAGCAGTGAATCCCAATTGGAAGGTGCCCTGTGTGAGCCCCCCTCTGGGAAAGGCATCTCCTGTCAAGTAACTAGTTCACTTTATTCTTTTAATTATAACACCCTTCAAATCATCTTCAATTATTCAAAATAAATCAATCCCAAATACTAAAATATGTTTGCTAATTACTGTAACAGATACTAATGAGTAATGACTGTAATCGATATTAATGACTGTAATTGATACTATATTACTATATATAAAGCGAGACGATATATATCTGTGCCATTTTACTGACACCACGGCATCAACTTTAACGCAACTTTCCGCAAAAACCGCAAAAGATATACAACTGAAACTTTTTTGACTGGATCAAATGCTTTAATGGCCTCCAAATCAGCATGAAAAAATAAAAATTGGCCAAGGAATAGTGATTTTAGAGCCCCAAGTGGACCCCCAAGTGGTGTCAAAAACGCGAATTAAATAGGTAATAATTATTTTAGTCTCTCGAGTCTTGACACTGCCTACGTACGGGGTAGACAGCCACGGATGATTTTGTCTGTGAGCTTTTCATCACTTCCTGACATGAGCCAGACCTCAGCTGGATCCTTCCTTTTCCTTTTTCTTTACTTCCCGTTCAGTCTACCTCTTCATCATCAGTTTGAGTTGCTTCCGTGCTTCGCCTTGCATTCGAACTTTGCCTCCACAGTTCACCACGGCACCTCTTTTGGATGCCTCCTGCCAGGCAACACTAGCTCTCAGACACTGGCTAACTTACAGCGCACAGTTTAGTTTCTGTGTCTTTTCTGTGGCCGTGTATTCCGTTTTATGCCACCCTCTCTGCCGTTCTCGCGCTATCGCTCACCCACTCCTCAGTCCTCAGTGGGCTGTTCATTTGACAGAGTTACTGGCTGGCACTCCCATCATCTTCTCACTCACCATCACTGCCCAATCAAATTTATGCAATCAAAATCACTATACACCCATAATCATATGATCAAAACACAAAGCTTTGAAATAACGTTACTGTAATGTTCCAAATTATATTTTAAATGTTTAAAAATTAAAAAAAAGACACCATTTAGGGTTATATTATACGGGTTCCTGCTAGTTACTGTAATTGATGCTAACATTTCCTCAGACCACTACCAGGTCGGGGAGGACCTAAGAAACTAAAGAAGGTGTTTAATCCCCCTACCCTCTTCTCGATGTGTAAAGCCGCTGTGTCCTCTATTGTCATTTCCCCTCAGGTAAACTGTAGTATTATAGTGTATATTCTCAGTTGTTTGCTGCATTATATTAACGTTTTGTAGTTCGCCAGAATCTTGTAGTGTAATATCACACATCTCATATCTATCTAGTGCTACAGCTTTACAAATGTGCAAAAATGTTAAAAAAATTTCACACAAAACAAACTTATGTTTATCAGCTCTTCTGTAAAGGTATTGTTCTTATGTTTTGAGGGGTCCTATTATTTTATATGGTAATTGATAATCAACCCAAGTATCAGTAATGCACAGAACTTAAGAAATATGACTTACTTTTTGTACTGTACTGTACTGTACTGTACTGTACTGTACTGTACTGTACTGTACTGTACTGTACTGTACTGTACTGTACTGTACTGTACTGTACTGTACTGTACTGTACTGTACTGTACTGTACTGTACTGTACTGTACTGTATTTAACGGTAATGATTTTCAAGTCACGCTTCACGCTCTAACTATTCTACAAACAAATGCTCAATAAAGTGCTTTATTTCACGCTATTATCATTACAGAACACTATTGCAGACACAGTAGGTCATTACTTGTTGGTGTATTAGGTTTCAGTTTGCACTAGTGACTTGTCTGTCTGAATTACAAACGTTGTTCATGATCATTCATCATATTACTTGATGAGCGCAAATAAGATTATTACAGTGGGTGATTACGTAATAAAGTGGTTTAATTCTCTATCTGTCTAATTAAGTTGCTGAGAGAGATTAATTTGTTGCAAATAATTGTAATCTCTATAATACTAGTTATTATTATAATTCTAATTAGTTTCAGATCAATACAAAACAAATTGTACATCTCTTTCAAGAGCTGCTGGATCTGAAATAAATAGTTTTGTAAAATGTGCCCTGCAGTTAATATGAAGAAGACCTTGTTACCTGTGTTATTATCAGGTGGACGAAGAAGCGAAGGAGTTTCTAAAACGGCGACTTTTCAGTCAGGCACTCTTCGGAACCGTGTGGGAAGTGGTGAGTAAAGTAATGCTATATTGTTATTGAATATATCCAATTATCTTAGTGTCCAATTATTGTAGTGTCTTGAATATTGGGGGCGGGAGGGGGGGGGGGGGGGGGGGGGGGGTGTACAACAGAGTGCAACTTAATAACCGTATATACAAATTGTGATAGAAATCCTTTTAACATGCCTTGCGGATAGAATTTTGCAGGATTGTTGCAGAAATATTTATTAATTTCCACAGTAGGTAGTAGTACTATTTTATCATGCTCGTATAACCCCTGTAGAATGAGATCCTTGTAGAGACATGTTACTGAGGGTACAGAGGGCCCCTATCTGCCACTTTAACCTAGTTACCCTCTATTAATCTAAATAACTCACCCCGCTCTAGAGCTCTATAATTCCTCTTGTTTTCCTTTTCCTGAAGTTGTGTTGGGAAGTACCAGTGACATCACCATATCAAATATGCTTTAAACGTTGTAGTTAATACGTCAATCCTCCTATTATGTTAATCACTTTACTGAAGTAATATAGAAACTAATCTTGGCACACACGTTACTAAGTACTAGATCCGATTCTCATTTAATGTCGTCCTGAGTTGCTGGCTAGTTGTTAGCTCGGACAACAAAATAATTGTTAGCTCGGACAAAAAAATAACAAATCGTTCCGTTCTTTGATCCTTTTGAATGCTTTTGTTTGATCTAAATTTTAGCAAGAACGGCAATTTCTTGTGTTACTTTTCACATTGATCCGATTGAGTGGACCGCTTTTTGTATCAATTAGATCTAGTAGTATATAGTGTAGTGTGAAATTCAGTTTCGTTTATTTCAACTTTCTCCGGACAATATTAAAATAATTGTCATTTACTTGTTAATATATATCTGTGTGTGATCTGTGTATATTATGTATATTACTGTCAAATAGAGATCTGAGTATTTGTAGTAGATCCTTGTACCTGTGTAAACAATGATCCCACAAAAACACAGTGTCTAGAGAGCTGTGCAGTAGTAGAGACCTGCACCTAGTTGTACAATACCTGCACCTCTGTGAAACACAGACACTATCAGTAATAGTGTTATCCTTATCAGTAACAGTGTTATCAGTAACCAGAGAGAGAGATACTACAACAGCTGATATAGTCACGTCCAGCGTTTCTCTTGTCGCTGATATATAAACTATCTAGAGAGGGTACTACTAAGTAAGGGTATGGAAGGTCTCTACTCCGGTGTGGGCTGCTGTTCTGTGTTAGTCTGCTGTGTCTGTACAGCACTAGTTATCCGCAACAACATCTTTCAAATACAGGTTTGTAACATATTTACTTGTAGTTTTATTAGCACAGACAGTGCTACTTGGAGTCTGGAGATGTTGTTAAAACATCAGCCACATACCTTAAATTATTAGTACTAGCATTTATATATAGTAGTATATGATACTATATATGAATACTATATAAATATGTTGAAAATATTAGAACATTATTTGTTCTGTGCACTGTTTTTATGAGCTAAGTTGACCGGTTCAAAAGTGCAAACGCATGCTTTAAATCAAACTCTGTATTAGCTAAAAACGTGACGGACGTAAAATAATAGTGCCAATTAACGGAACGTATTAAACGAAATAAACGAGTTAAGTGGAGAGATGACATTGTTGATTAATATAATATAATAGGTTATTAATTCTTTAGTGTACATTATTTTCATTTTTACCATAATTTTTTAATATCGTCGAATTATAATATGATAAAATTGATATAATAAATGTTTTTAATATCCTATTGAGGCACATGCCACCACATCACGGGTTTACTACTACTACTACTACTAACCCGATTCCTATGATAGATCATTGCCCGTACTACTGATCGGTTATACTGTAACATGAGATTTGAATTAGTCAAAGTTTTCTTAAATATTTGATTCATTAGGCGCGCTAAATTTCCTAAATGCGCGATGATGGCCTGTATGACAAACTTCTGCATTTTCTTTGTTTCGCATATTTGCTCAGCTTTTGTTATGTCTGGCTCATTATATTGATAGATTATATTTTGTTGACGTTTCCTCGCTGAATTTTATCCTTAATATTTTACTTTTTATCCGATACAAAATTAAATAAAGAATAAGAGGAAAACGCCATATATAAATTAACCCTGAGAAAAGGGAATTGGATGTAAGTACGGACCAAACTGCATCGCCTCCTCCCTGCGCATGCCCCTGAACCGTCAACTGGTGAATAAAGAGGCCGAGATAGGTCAAAGTTGATAAAAAGGACCAAAAGGATTTAGAAAACTGAAGATTTATTAAGAACTTGAAAACAAAACCGATTACACCTTCTTAATTAAGTATTACAAAATAAAGCCTAATGACCACGCTGCCCAATATTGTTATCTTCAGATTATAAGTAGATACCATCCTGTGTCTAGCAAGTCTACACTAGTAGTATACACTATTACATTCATTTTGTTATACAGATTGAAGAGACTTTGTTTTGAGAGTAACAAATAGCCATCTAACATGCAAAACAAATTAAATAAAACATAATAAATAACACTCGTGCACACTAGTACAGCACGTTAGTAAGAATGCTCTGTTGATAAAAATACTTCAAACTTAGTATCTTCTCTGCTATTCTTAATTTTATTTAAATCGAATCATCACTGTTATTTGATATCGTAACTAGATTAAATTACTTTTAATTAAACTTGATTACTGTTTCCTTGCTAAGTTACTAGTAACTGTCACGTTAGTATCAGTTAAGATGTATCATTGTTTCTGTGTTTCTAAGAATGAGTGGAATGTGAAACATTACCCTTCCCAGACGGATCATTGCTCGTTGTCATGGTATCACACCCTACCCTACCCTAATACGATCCTCTAGTTCCTAGTTATTCTGTATTAGTTCCTACTTTTTCTGTATTAGATTATCATATTTGTGATTATTTATTATTGAGATGCTAGATTAGTCGTACGTTTCGCTCTGCATTTTGTTCAACTGGTTACCTTGTTCAACAATGAAGTTTTCTTCGACTCTTGGTTGTTTTGGCAAAGGAAATCCACATAAGAAGGTTGGTTTATCACGTACACAATACTACATCACCTACATCACCTACATTACCTACGTTACCAGTACTCGTACCCACAAGACTTGATGTTGTAGTTTACTGCAGAGCCTAAGTTCAGTGTCCTTACTCCTTACACTACAACTTTGTTAACCACCTGTTGTATTGCAGTAGTATACGTATATTAGCCTTACACGCTGCCAGATTCTAATATCAGTCTAACAGCTTTCACGTGTCCACCTGTTATCTGCTCAATTAAAGGCCACTATAGGCCACTACAGGCCCCAACAGGCCCCTACAGGCCACTACAGGCCCCTACAGGCCCCTACAGAACCCTACAGAACCCTACAGAACCCTACAGGCCACTACAGGCCCCTACAGAGTACAGGCCACTGTAAAGAAGTATCTTCTCAGCCCCTCTCTTAAGGTTAAAATTCAAAGCCAGGTTAAATTTTGAAAAAGTTCAAGTGAAAAGATTAACCTGAAGGAAATTTAACTTGAAAGAGGTTAATTTAACCTGTTTGGAAGTCCCAGAGAGCAATAAAATTGATCATTTTGCCCCAAATTTTCGGCCTTCCAATGATCATCCGTGACGCCTCTTCGGCCTCAAGGAGGATATTTTACAAGGGTTTTAGGGCACCAGCCACCATATCTCAAAAAATCTCCGTCTCTGACGATTTTGCCCCTCCGCCCGGGCGGAGGGGCAAAATCGTCAGAGACGCCCTTGCGGTCTCTAGGTGATTGTCATTTGGGTGGACACCTTGCCATTTTGCTCCGAACACAATATGACATGTCCGTCACAGGAAGCATACGGAGAAACCCTCAGAGAATTAATAATAACTCAATCTGATGTTGGAAAAACCTTTTTAAAATTCAGCGGTAATAATCTCTCGCAAAAAAAAGCCAGGTTAAAAAGATGTCAGCTTAATATGTTAATGTGTCACTTATTACCTATGCCCCTAGAGCCCCCCCCCCCCTACATGCCCCGCTAAAGGACCTTGAAGGCCCCTCAAGGCCACTACAGGCCCCTAAAGGCACCTAGATGCCCCGCTAAAGGCCACTAGAGGCCCCTAAAGGCCCCTATATGCCCCGCTAAAGGACCCAAAGGCCCCTACAGGCCCCTACAGGCCCCTAAAGGCCCCTACAAGCCACTAAAGGCCACTACAGGCCCCCAAAGGCCCCTAAAGGCCTCTGCTCTGAGCACCATGGTCCTGTATCCTAGTTTAACAATGAAATAGCACTACTAAACAGACACTAAATGCTCAGTGCTACCTTACAATAGTTAGTTAATGATTAGAGCGCCAGGCTTACACATTACACATCATACTGCACTCAAACTATCCTTCAATCTGAATTCTGGGCACTTCAACAAGCTCTACATATGGGAATTTGTACAGTATTTTACCTAAAATCTTGCAATATTCTTTTAATCTCTTTACAATAAATCGTCCTATCTCATTAATATTAACAAAGGTAATTATAAAGGGGCACTGGTCCCCCTGCTATCTACATAATCACGCACTACCCACAGTGTACAGTGTATAACGTTATATAGTGCACACTGCCCGGCTATTTATATCATTACTCTCATGAGTTGTGAGATTCGTGTTTATCTTTCTGTCTTCTTTCTGTGTGTTTCATCAGTTACAGCTTGTTTGGAGATATCACACAACTAGGAGTGTGAAGGTAGTACTACGCTACATATCAGGATTTCAGACTGATTATTACCCTGTTTAGTGTATACCTGGAGTCTTCACTACTAGTGTGTATAAAACACTCAATTAGAGTAGTTGTCGGAGGTCGGGAGGTGGTCTCCATTGTTAACTGCACCCCACAGAGCACCCCACTTAAGGAGGAACTGGTGGAGTTGTTAAATAAATCAGATTAGTACTGTCGTTCTGAGTTAGTAACAATAGTAATACAGTGTTACACTACACTACTACACTTCTAGGAGGGCTACTTCAGTTCAACAAAATGTATAAATTGTCATGAAGTTTGGAATAAAAAAGAACAAAGAAGTGAAAAAGCAGCGAAGTAGTGAAATCACGGAACTGGTTAAAGACAATACTACTGATTCTAAAGACAATGAGAGGAAGAAAGAGAGAAAGAAGGATAAGATACAAGATCAGATCATTGTAGAGGAGGGTAGCCGTGTAGCTTCTAGCCCGCTAAGTAAAGACGATTCTCCTGTGAGCAATGTTAGGAAGAATAAAGAAAAGAAGAAACTATTTAAGGTATATTATATTAGGACGCAGTGAAACTAGTTATAACATCCTCCATAGTCCATGTGTGATTATCTTAATTGAAACAGTGTTACTCGTACTGTACCGTGTGTATAATATAGGTAATAGTACTACTACTAGTGGTAAAACAGTAGTGGAGAGGGCAACTCTACTCCAGCCCTCATATAATCTTATATGTATAATGTTTATTCTTCTGTTCTATAACAGTACACCCAGGAGTAAGTTAAACAACAGTACCACATACTCAGTACCAGTTCGGTACCACCAGTCACTAGTAAAACCTGCGGAGTTTGGGGGAATTTTGTAGTACATAATGAGGGGTGTTATATTCCGTTAATTAAATTTGTTACTTTGATTCTAACTAGCCAGTCACAGTAAACAGGATAATTACAGCTGGAGAGGACTCTGTATTAAAATTACTCATATATCAGGTTCATACTCTTTGCAGTATTACTTTAGCAGGAGTTTACAATGGTTCAACAGCAACTATTTATCATTCACATTTTCGTATTTCAGTTAACGAAAGAAACGAAATCTAACCGTGTCACTAAGGGTGAGTACCACTTTTCTAACTTTCAATTGGAAACTGAAATCTAAGTTAAGCTATTCTATTCTTTAGAGAGAGAGAGAGAGATGTGTAGAGATGTAAGGATTAGGAATGTATTCTATGATCTATTGGTGGGGTAAACCTAGGAAATACCTGAATGTTTGGACTGGTATCCTAGCAAACTCCCCTCTAACTTATGTGATATTATAATAAAACTACTTGGTGGTCGACTCTTAGCATTGTTACTACTGATTATGGTTTCTCAGTTAGTGTTATGTTTTGTTTAGAGATCTGTACGTTACTATTACTAGTAGTAGTTGTTTTAGATAAGTAGCTAGTTTCGATTTAAATGGAATGTTGCTTCAATTATATGAAATCTACGTATACTGCAGAAGGTAAGTTTTATTCTAATCAAATATTTATCAAATAAATTATGGGGATTATGTGAACCTGATTACTTACATAGTACTATACTATACTTACTAAACATCAGTATAGTAAGTATAGTATTAGCAATACCAACTAGCACTTGCTTACTGAGTCACTAAGAATACAACTAGCACTTGCTAACTGAGTCACTAACAATACCAACTAGCACTTGCTAACTAAGTCACTAACAATACCAACTAGCACTTACTAACTGAGCCACTAAGAATACAACTAGCACTTGCTAACTGAGTCACTAACAATACCAACTAGCACTTGCTAACTAAGTCACTAACAATACCAACTAGCACTTACTAACTGAGCCACTAAGAATACAACTAGCACTTGCTAACTGAGCCACTAGCAATACCAATTAGCACTTGCTAACTGAGCCACTAAGAATACAACTAGCACTTGCTAACTGAGCCACTAGCAATACCAACTAGCACTTGCTAACTGAGTCACTAAGAATACAACCAGCACTTGCTAACTGAGCCACTAAGAATACAACTAGCACTTGCTAACTGAGTCACTAAGAATACAACTAGCACTTGCTAACTGAGTCACTAAGAATACAACTAGCACTTGCTAACTGAGCCACTAAGAATACCAACTAGCACTTGCTAACTGAGCCACTAGCAATACCAATTAGCACTTGCTAACTGAGCCACTAACAATACCAATTAGCACTTGCTAACTGAGCCACTAACAATACCAATTAGCACTTGCTAACTGAGTCACTAAGAATACCAACTAGCACTTGCTAACTGAGCCACTTACAATACCAACTAGCACTTGCTAACTGAGCCACTAAGAATACAACTAGCACTTGCTAACTGAGCCACTAACAATACCAACTAGCACTTGCTAACTGAATCACTAAGAATACCAACTAGCACTTGCTAACTGAGTCACTAAGAATACCAACTAGCACTTGCTAACTGAGCCACTAGCAATACCAATTAGCACTTGCTAACTGAGCCACTAACAATACCAATTAGCACTTGCTAACTGAGTCACTAAGAATACAACTAGCACTTGCTAACTGAGCCACTAAGAATACAACTAGCACTTGCTAATTAAGCCACTATTACCTGACATGTATGGTTATATTCCAACTCCCTTGGTTCCTGTGTAATACTCCGCATAACACCTGGTATCAGCTGGTATCAGCTGTTCTATGTGTGTTTGTAAGTTGTATCGCTACTGTCTACACTATGCTGCTGCAGTATTGCTGTTTACATTATCGGTTATTTTTTATATTATACAGGCTTTTCTTTTAACCTGCTCTGATTATTATTATTTAGTTTTGAAAAAACCAGAATAACTGAAGCCTGCCTGTTAAGAGCACGTGTCATGTTAGCTTAATAGTATTTAATAAATGTTTAGTAAAGTACAATTAATGCAAATTAATGAAAATAACAAGTAATGAACCAGGGTACATTTAGATGGCACATTCCACTAAATTCCAAGTATTGTGGTATTTTAGTAGTCTATTGTTTATAGTATGTATACTATTATACTATATTCACCGCTCTAAATCCATTCTACCCAGTATTGTTAGATGTTTACTATTTGATTCACCACTCTGCTTTCTCCCCTGCTAGCTGGGTACCCTGTGTAAGAGGATAACGTATTGGCCACTCTGCTTTCTCCCCTGCTAGCTGGGTACCCTGTGTAAGAGGATAACGTATTGGCCACTCTGCTTTCTCCCCTGCTAGCTGGGTACCCTGTGTAAGAGGATAACGTATTGGCCACTCTGCTTTCTCCCCTCTAGCTGGGTACCCTGTGTAAGAGGATAACGTATTGGCACTCTGCTTTCTCCCCTGCTAGCTGGGTACCCTGTGTAAGAGGATAACGTATTGGCCACTCTGCTTTCTCCCCTGCTAGCTGGGTACCCTGTGTAAGAGGATAACGTATTGGCTACTCTGCTTTCTCCCCTGCTAGCTGGGTACCCTGTGTAAGAGGATAACGTATTGGCCACTCTGCTTTCTCCCCTGCTAGCTGGGTACCCTGTGTAAGAGGATAACGTATTGGCACTCTGCTTTCTCCCCTGCTAGCTGGGTACCCTGTGTAAGAGGATAACGTATTGGCCACCGTAACGGGATAGTTACAATGTAATATAATATATGATATTGTTTAGGTTTTATTGAGAGAAATATAACATATTCACTATTATATATCCGCATCAGAAATTATTTTTATTACGACTACTAAATCAAATTACCCTATATAATATGATTGAGTTGCAAAAACTAAGTTTATTTTCCAATCCACTCGGTTTCTTGCGTTCTATCCGAGCTCTCGTTTTGACACGTGCATTAGGAAGACTAGCAGGAACCCGTCTTACTATAAAGTGGTGTCAAGACTCAAGAGACTAAAATAATTATTACCTATTTAATTCGCGTTTTTGACACCACTTGGGGGTCCACATTTTGGGCACTAAAATTCTTATTCCTTGGCCAATTTTTTCATACTGATTTGAAGGCCATTAAAGCATTTGACCCAGTCAAAAAAGTTTCAGTTGTATATCTTTTACGGTTTTTGAGGAAAGTCCCGTTAAAGTTGATGCCGTGGTGTCAGTAAAATGGCACGGAACCATATATATCGTCTCGCTTTATATATAGTAACTAGTAAGATGTTAGCATAATATATGCATTTATGCAGCTGTATAATTATTATTGTTTATGTTGCAGTATGTTGCTTCAATGTTTATTTGTTATCATTTGTCTACACAGTTGTTTGCTTCTGTACTTTATTCTGCTAGTCGGACTCTGACGATATAATTACATTGATATTGGCCATTTAGTGTTGCTTCGAGCAAACTTTTAATTAAAACATATATCAGAGAAGGGGGGGGGGGGGGGGGGTATGGTATGGGAAAATAGTTATTTTTTGAAAATTATGCCCATTCTGCCCATCGAAACACGACTCTTATTTTGTCGTTTTTCACAGAACTGCGAAACATATTATTATTGTTTCTGTTAGACTCTTATTTTCCACTACAATTATGTAAATTTGTTGTTGTGAAGTTCATTGATCTCCAATAAATAAAAAAACAAAAGAGTATATCTACATCAAAAGTATCTAAAGAATAGCAAAACATTCCATTCTCACCCAGTTCTCTTAGTGACTCTCTCAGTGACTCTCTCGGTGACTCCCTCAGTGACTCCCTCAGTGACTCCCTCAGTGACTCCCTCAGTGAATCTCTCAGTGTCTCCCTCAGTGACTCCCTCAGTGAATCTCTCAGTGACTCCCTCAGTGACTCTCAGTGACTCTCTTAGTGACTCCCTCAGTAATTCTCTCAGTGTCTCCCTCAGTGACTCCCTCAGTGAATCTCTCAGTGACTCCCTCAGTGACTCTCAGTGACTCTCTCAGTGACTCTCTCAGTGACTCTCTCAGTGACTCCCTCAGTGACCCCCTCAGTGAATCTCTCAGTTACTCTCTCAGTGAATCCCTCAGTGACTCCCTCAGTGACTCCATCAGTGACTCCCTCAGTGACTCCCTCAGTGACTCTCTCAGTGACTCCCTCAGTGACTCTAGCTAATACCTTGTTTTTAGGGTTTAGAGTAAAGCAGTGTTGTGCTTGTACACGCTCCTCGGTAACTTGACTAAATGTTAATTTACTAAACAGTTCACATAGCACCACTTTCAGCAGCACATCAGCTAGATTTTTACCCAAACAGTTCCTGGGGCCAACCATAAACGGGATGTAGCTCCCAGTGGCCGGCCACGGTGATGTCACGTGGTTTGGAGACGTCACGTGGTTGGGGGATGTCATGTGGTTTGGTGATGTCACGTGGTTTGGTGACGTCACGTGGTTTGGTGACGTCATCCTGAGCCACCTGTCAGGAATGAAGCTGTTAGGATTGTCCCAGTAGCGTGGTAGCCTGTGCTGCACGTAAACACACGCCTGTATCTGAGCTCCCCTAGGAATGAGGTACTGGCCCACTGTAGTAGGGGCCGTGTTGGTGCGGTGTGAGACGGGCCCAGGAGGAAACAGCCTCATAGACTCAGCTATACAGGCGTTAAGATAAGGGATATCTCTGTACCAGGCAGGCGAGGAGAGATTAGCTTGTGTTATCTCCCTCACTAACCTCTCTGCCTCTGCCCTTTTGAAGTTAGAGCTATTG
>NW_026971836.1:0-33550 GCF_026151205.1 Bolinopsis microptera | reverse complement strand
GAATTTTTTTCCCGGGGGGGAAAAGGAAACTTTCTTTTTAAAATTTATCCTTAAAAAGGAGTTTTTTACACCCTTCTTTAAATAAGTTTAGTTTTATAGTGGGAATTGCCCTGCTTGCTCTTTAGCTTTGGGTGTAAAAGTTTTCTATTTTAGTTAGATAATTTCAAAATTTTTATTTAAAAAAAGGGAAGGTGATTTTACCAACTTGTAAAACTTGAAAGGGGGATAGAGAGGATGGGAGGTTTTTTTTACTTTGAGACATATTAAAAGAATGGTTTTCGTAAGCGAAAAATGGGCCCAGCACTTTGCGAGCCTCTTTAGGTGCTCTTTTGTTTATAATGTTATTTTTTATAAATAATTTCAAATTTTTGGTTTTAATTAGGAAACTTTCCATTTTTACCCTTTTTCCAATTTTATATTTTCCCTTGTATCTTTAAAACAGGGTTCTTTTTTTTTTTTCACCATGTAGACCCAATGGGTTTTTTCTCCATTATTTATATTTTCATTACCGGCCTTGTTTTAATTATCTTGTGAAATTTTTTTCATAATGTTTGGATAAGAATTCCACCAAAATTTTGGTATAGGGCCAAACAATACTTCCAGAAGTGCCAAACCGGGTTTTTTTTTCCGGGTTTTCATTTTCAGTTTGAGCTGATGTATGTTCAAGGTTTAACTTCTCCTTTATTTGGGCATTTTGGGGAGAGTTGGAGATTTGGGGGAAAGAGTGTTTTGGGAAAATATAGCAAGGGGCTGACCTCTTTAGTTTTCCCTGATAACGCGACTCAACTCGAGCTTTTTTCAGAAAGGGGAAAATTTGTACCTGGGGGGAATTGAGGGAACCTTTTTTTCTTTTCTTGAAATTTTAAAACTCTGTTTTGGGACCCCTGTATGCTCTAAAGCTGAATTGTGTTTTTTTTATTATCACACGCCATTTTCGGGGTTTTCTTTCTTACCGAGTGGGTTTTTTTGTCATTGCGTTTTAAAGGATTTTTGCTTCCTTTTTGCGATTTCCTCCACTCTGTTGCTTTTTCTTCCCGCACTGGCTGTTCCCGAAAAAAAAACCGTGGTTTACTTTTGGGTTTCCGTCATTCTTTGTCTGTCGGTTCGGGTTTGTCATTTGTTTGGAGGTAGCTGTCAGCTGTTAACATTTGTGACGTTACTTTTATTTTCTTTTTTTTGTCATCGTTACGGGGGTTTAACGTTTTTATGATCGCAATTTTTTTGAGTAGGGGGGGTGAAAAATTTAATTTTTTAATATAATTTTGATAAAAAATTTTTCCCTAAAATTTATTGAGTAATTGAGTTTTTTTCCTTTCAATTTGAAATTTTGGATTTAGATAACAAACTCCCAACTTTGTTTCTCCCCAGAGTAATCACCCCCCAAAGGATTAATTGTCGATGAGGAGGGCAGTGATGGTGGTTCGGGAACGTCCAGAGACGTTAATTGAAAAAAAAAATTTTCCGATGCTCCTTTAGGACGGAAAATACCAAAAATTGGGTATGTTTTTCCTTTTCGGGTTGTTTCTTTTACGGCTGACAAAAGGCTAATCGTTAAAATTGTGACAAATAAAGGGTCTTACTTTAGGGGAGGGTATGTATACATTTTTTCTAAGTTGGGGTTAATACGACAATTTTTAAAATTTTACCAACCTTTTTGGGCTTCACAGAAAAAATATCTTTCATAGACTAGCTTTTGGGGGCTAAATTTTCGTAGACCAGTGTTTTTTTTACTCATTGATTGATTATTTCAACACCCGACCGTCCTTAAAAAATTATGATGATCGGTCCAATGCCCCAACCCCTTCTTTACATTCTTTCATTAATTGAAAGCTAACGAATGTGTTTGGTGAAGGTTGCTTTAAGGGGGGGCATAACCCAAAAAACAGTGGGTTTTGGGTGCTGTCCAACCAAATGACCAAGGCAGTTCAGTGACCATCTAGGCACCGTTTCCACTCAAACAAAAATTTTTTTGGAATCCCCTTTTTTTGTAACGGCTTTCCTGGTTGGTGGAATTTTGGGAAAAAACAATTTGTTTGGGGGAAGGTTTATAAGTTTTCATTCCTTGGGGGTATGGGGTTGAAATTTTGGTCGCCGTCTATTCAATTACAAAGGTGTTTTTGAAAATTTTTTGATTTTTATTAAAAAGGTGGTGTGTTATAAAATTTTTTTAAAGTTTTAAAAAAGCAACTTTTTGAAGGGCGCAAAAAAAAACGCAATTTGCAAAATTTTATATATGGTTATGAACAACAAAAACCCCCAAAAATGTTTTCCCTTTGAAGTTAGGGGGGAGAAAATGTATTTTTTATTTTTGAAAAAGCAAAAAAAAAGTTACTAGACCTTCCTATAAAAAATTTTAAAAAAAATCAGGTAAATACAAAAAAACAAAAAAATGTGCCTAATTTGTTTTTTGGCTTTGGAAGGGCCTAGATCTGAAGTAAATGAGAAAAAAACCTTTTTTTTGAGGGCATCAAAAACTCCCGCCCAGAATTCAGAGAACAAGTTCATGTCAAACCATCAAATTTAATCCGATCTTTCCCTGAATGACTTTTCGGTTAAAATAAGTCTAAAAAAAGGAACAATTTCAACTTTTGACTTTTTTAAAACTTTAAAAAAATTTATAACACACCAGCCTTTTTTAGATACGATATCCAAGATTTTACAAAACACCTTGAAATAGTGGTGAATAGACGGCGAGCAAAATTTCACCCAAATAACCGCAAAGAAATGTTAACTTATTGCCTCTCACGAAAAACAAATTGTGTTTTTTCGAAAAATTCCACTTTTAACAGGAATTGCTCGATTACAAAAAAATGGGGTTTTTCTCAAAAAATAATTTTTTTGGGGATGGTGGAAAAACGGTGCGCTAAGATGGTCATGAACTGCCTATGAGGTCCCTTTTTCGGTTGGGGCAGTTTTTGGTGTATGCCCCTTTACACTACTTGAATCTAATATATTCAAAATTTACAATTCAATTAAATTTGATCGGATTTTAGCAGAATGACCCAAAACTTTAATAGAGCTTACAGATCGATTTAAGGGTTTTCCGATGATCAGACTTAATTAATTATATAAATTGATAACTAAAAATTTTCTTTAAAAATATAATTTAAAAAAAGAAATTTGGAAGTGTTTTCGCGGTTGTCGAAAGAGTGGTGGGTGATTTATAGTGAAGGTAGTTAAAGGGTCTTGGCGGGGAGGGAAGGGAAATCTCCTCCGAGGGATACGTGTGTAACTTGGGGAGTCGTTGTAAGTTTAATTTTTTTTTATTTCGTCAGTAATTTTAAAGTTTGATTTTTAAACTTCTAACTAAACGTATCCGAATATTTTATATTTCCACTTATTACTTAGTAGTGGTAGTGGGCAAATACCATGGACCCTTTCTATTTTTCCGGGGTTGGTGGACAGGGGGGAGTTTTTTGTTTATGTCAAAACCAGGTCTTTTTGGTGGGACTGTATTTTTGAAGATTCCGGGCATTTTGTTTGGTGGGTTTGTCACTTTGGGGCAACAAAATTGGGAGGGACAGAACTTTGCCCCTAAATTTTAAAAATAGCGTATGAGGCGCTGGTTAGTAAAGTATACTAATTTTACAAATTTAAAAAATCTGATTTTTTATGCTCAGTACAATCTCTACATCTAAGCAAGTCTTGGTTTTTTTCAATAAAATGACCCCGGCTAGTATTTATTTAAGACTGGACAGGGCACGGGAAAAGTTATTAAATTAAACTTACATTTGGAATTCTGGGTAATCCAATTTTTTAATGAAATTATCCATTTAATTATCCATGTTTAAAATGTGGACAATCGGCATGAATATGCGATTATACCACTTTGATATGTGCAAATATAGTAGCGAACTCGATGTAATTGTATGTGATTTTTTTACCATGTCGGGGGATTTCAAGTACTCGCTAAAAAGCGACTTCAATCGTTGTGCTTGTACGACGTACCCATACGTGAAATTCCCATCTTGCTTTGGATTCTGGGAATTTTTCCTTATTTTACTTCCTATTTACATTTCCTTTTTATATTTTGGGAGTTGAATCTCTGGCCACCCTGGATCTAATTTCTTGCACTTCAGGACAGGAGATGAGATGCGCAAACGACACAAGTTTGTTCTCTTGACATGGGTGGGTCCTTTGTTCCTGCTCTGAAGGGAAAGCTAAGATGTCCTAGAAAAGACTCTAGTCAAGAAAACTGATGAGAAAGTTCGCGTCGAAAATCCAGGCTTTTCCCCCAGTTGGAAGAAATGGCGCCTTAGCAATGTGGTTTGAATGTTTTGATTTTTTTACTTCTTTTACAGTTTAGGGTTTCCTATGCATGTTTTTTATTAAGGGTGGCTTTCCTCGCCAACTTTATCTTATGGGGCTCGGAAAAAAAAAAACTAAGTGTGCCCGTAAATAAGGATTGTTGGTTCTGTTATACGATGTGTGTCCCGGGAGATTTTGCTTTACACCCTTTTTCAAAAGAATGTAAAAACTAGGAAAGATGTTTTTAGTGCATCCCACAGCTAAAAAGCTTAAAAACGTGGTGTTTTTTAGAATTATTGTAAAATTAAAAAGGGGCAGTGAGCTGGGGGGTGAGAATGACATTTAAAATTTTTCATTGGCTGAAAAGTGACTCCAAGTCCAACTATAAGCAGCATTTATAAGGAATTCAGGAATGTTAACATATGTAACAGGCAGTTGGAGTTTAATTGATCCGGGGGAAAAATTCCGGAAAATGGAGAAATTAATTTTTCATTTTTTTAGTTGATTATTAAGGAATGCGATTGGTTTTTTTTATTATAGCCTAATTAAAATTAGGTTATGGTGTTATTTATTTTTTATTTGTGTCTGATATCCACCGAAAATCGAATTCGACAGCAAATGCAAAGCACAATAACTAAAGAAAGTCCACATTATTTGGCCGAACTGTGGGAACTGTAACGCTTGCGGATAAGGATATTATTACATAGGTCTCCTATGAAAAACCCTTCCTCAATTCTGGGCTTCCCTTTCTTTTTTCCCTAGGGGCCTTATATTTTTTACAATTCCTTCTTTTCCCTTTCTTCTTCCCAGTTAGGAATATATTTAAAATACTTTCAATTTAGCAACTATTTTTATTATTGGCCTTGGTCCGCATTGCAGCTCACCTGGCCTTCTTCTGCTTCCTGATTAACCTGACTAGTTGCTAATTAAAAACATCCAATCCTTAATTACCTGCTCCTTAATTTACCTGCTTTTTTTATTACCTTATCTCCTTAATTACCTGGGCTCCTTAATTACATGCTCCTTAAATTACCTTACTCCTTTAATTTTTACCTACTCCTTTAAATTTTTATGCTCCTTAATTTCTGTTTTCCTAATTTACCTAACTCCTTTAATTACCTGTTTCCTTTAATTTTACCTGCTCCTTTATTGGCCTACTCTTTTTTTAACCCCCTTAACCTCTACTTGTCGCTAAACAACTCCACAAACGGTTATCATTGGTTTCTATTTCCTATATTAGTCAGGGCAAATAATAGGGGGAAAATTACCGCGGAAAATGAATGATAAAATTTAGTTTTAAAAGGACCCGTAAATAGCATGAATTTTTTTAAGTAATAAAGGTATCATAAAAAACGTGTGTATTTATAGTTGTTAGGGAAGGGTAAATGAGGGAATGATGATTAGAATGTGTGAGTAAGGGAGGCACAACTCCTTGGATTCACACCTTTTCACCTTATCAAAACTATATTTCCTGATCCAACACCTTTCACCTTATCAATAACTATTCCCTTGATTCACACCTTTCACCTTATCAACTATACTCTGATCACACCTTTCACCTTATCAAATAAACTATACTCCTGAATCACAACCTTTCACCTTACCCAAAAACCTATACTCCTTTGATTCACCACCTTTCACCTCATTCAAAATACTTTACTCTGATCACATTTTTTCACCTTATCAAACTATACTCCTGATCACAACCTTTTACTCCTAATATTCCACCTCCCCTTTACTTCTTTAAAACACTCTACTTCTTGGACACTTGAACCCCTGATCATTTCTTTTCTCCTTAAAATTTTATGCTTCCTTTAAAACACTTTTACCCTACATAATTGATCCGCTGTTTTTGGGGACCTACATTTGGTGCAATGGATTATTCCTTGCCTTAATCATGTTATCCATGATTCTCATTATCAAATATAACTTTTTTCGTCATCTCACATGGAGACGTTTACCAGAAAATTTTAAATGTGCAAACATTAGATAAGTCTAACAGAGCAGACACTTGAAAATTCTTCTTCATAATTTGTTACACTCAATATGAACTCTTCTGAAATTAAACCCCATTCTGCTTAAAACAACAGCGAACTAGCCAGTGTTCAGTTTTTTTTCCGTGAGAAAAACCATTAATACCGGGGGGCCAATCCCAATTTAGGCACGGGTTCAGCGAGTGTATTTTTACATTTCCAGAAACCCTCTACATTTCCTTTACCCCCCCCACCCATTTACACTAGGAAAACCAGCATGGTGATCTTTAATTTGGACTGAATTGTGTGGTGTTTGAATAGGCAAATTTTGGTTTAAATTTTGCGCCCCACACTTATTTTTCCCAAAAACTATTTTAAAAAAGGGGCAAAAGTTTGGGGTCCCCCAAATTTGGGGGCACCCCCCCAAGGGGGGGACCGGGTTAAAAATTTTTTCCCAAATTTTTCCCCACCGGCGTTTAAAACGGGCCCGGGAAAATTTTTTCCTTGGGTTTGGGGGAACCGGGTTTTGGGCCCAAGGGGGGGGGGGGGGAATCGGGGTGAATTTTAAAGGGGAAATTTTTAAATCTGGGGGATTTTTTTTTTTTGGGGAAAACCCCCTTTTTCCTTCACGGGGGTTTGGGGGAAATTTCCCTTCAATTTTTTTTTTTTTAAAACCCAATTTTTTTAGGTTAAATTTATTTTAGGGTTTTTTGGGGTTTGGGTTTAGGAATTTTTTAAAAGGGCCCGGGAAAAGAGGGGGGGCTTTTGGGGAAAGGGTCTTTAATTTTTGCAAAAATTTTTTTTTGGGGAAAAGTTGGGGGGCCCCCGCGTTAGGGAGGGTTTTTTGAGGTTTTTTCCCTTAACCTTAAATTTTTTTTAAAATGGTTTTTGGGCATCCCCGGGGCCCATTTTTGGGGAAAATAACTAGTTTTTTTTTCCCCAAAATTCTTTTAAGGGTTTAAAAAGGGAAAAGGGTTTTTTTTAAAACAACCTAAAAATATTTTCAGTTTTGGGGGATTTTTGGTTTGGAAAAAAGGGGGCCCGGGGGGTGCGAAATTTAACGGCCCGGGAAAAAAAAAGAACCCTTTTTGGGTTTTTTAAAATTGTTTTACTAGGGGGCCGTACCCGGGTTTCTTTTTATTCTAAAAAAATAGGCCCGCCCGGGCCCCAAAATTTTCTTTTTTTGGGGTTTTTTTAAATGTTTGGATGGGAAAAATCCTTTTTTAAAGGCCCGGAAAAAACTTCCCATTTTTGGAAAAAGGGGAAAGACCCCCGGGGGGGCCCAAAGGGTATTTTTTTTGAAACCCCCACGGTTGGCCCCTTTCCCCAACAAAAAAGGATTGTTTTTAAATTGGGGGTTCTTTTAAAAAATTTTTGAGGGGACTTTTTTTCCTTTATTCTTTTTCCCTTTTTTAAAATTCGGGGTTTTCCCTTTAAAATTTTAAATAAATTTTTAAAATTGTTTTTTTTTTTTCAAAAGTTCCCCTTTTCCAATTTTTAGGGTTTTAATTTTTTTTTTAAGGGGGGAAATTTTTCATAATCAAAATTTCCAATCCGGGTTTTTTATGGTTTTAAATTTCCCTTTTGGAAAGGGGGTTTTTTTTTTGGAAATTGTTTTTTTTTGGGGGGTTTTATGGGGGGGGAATTTTTTAAAAAGGGGGATTTTTTACTGTTTTTTGGGGGGGGGGCCCCTGGGGGGGAATATTGTTTTTTTCGGTGGGGGGCCGTATAGTTTTTAGGGGGAAAAATTTTAATTTTTTTTCCCGGCTTTTTGGGCCCCAATTTTTTTTTCTTTTTAAAATTTTTTCTTTTTAAAAATCGGGGAAATTTTTTATTTTGGGGGGGCCCTTTTTTAAAACTTTAAATTTCCCATTTTCTTAAAAATTTAAATTTCTTTTTTAAAAAATTGTGGTTTGAAAATTTTTTGGTATAAAAAAAAAAAATTTGGGAAACCCCCCAACGGGGGGTTGGGTTTTTTTTGGGGTCCAGTAAATTCGGAAAATTTTGGTTTTTTTTTTTTTGGGCCCCAATTTTTTTAGGGTTTAAAAAAAAATTTTGGTTGGGGGGGTTTAACATTTTTTTTTAAGCTAAAAGGAAAATTAACCCCCCTTTTTCTTTCATTTAAAGTTTTTTTAACCGGAAAAAATTTTTTTAAAAAACCCAAAATTTCCGGGGGGACGGGACGGGTTTTAACCCCATTAAATTTTTTAAAATTTTCACCGGTTTTTAAAAAATTAAAAAATTAAAACCCCCCATTTTAAACTTTTTAATTTTTAAAAATTGGGGGGAAATTTTAAAAAATTTTTAAAAATTTAAAAAAATAGGGGGTTTTTTTCCCAAAAATTTAAAAAAATTTTTACCCCGGGGTAAAAAAAAAATTTAATTTTTTTTAGGGAAAAAAAAATTTAATATTTAAAAAAATAGTGGGGGGGGGCCCAAACTTGAAAACCAAAAAAATTGTTTTTTCCAAAGGGGGGAAAATGGGGCCCCAAAATTTTTCCCAAAAAAAGGGAAAAAAAAATTTTTGGAAAGGGAAAAAAAAAAGGGGAATTTTTTTTAATTTTAAAAATTTTGGGAAATTGGGGGAAATGATAAAAAAAACTTTTGAAAAAAAAACTTTTTGGGGGTTTTTTTTCAAGAAAAAAATTTTTTTTTAAAATTTTCCCGGGGAAAATCTTTTTGGGGCCCGGCCCCCGGGCGGATTTGGTTTTAAACCCAAATTAATTTTTTCCGGGTTTTTCTAAAATTACTTGTTTAAAATGGAGTCATGTAAATAAAAAGGGCCCAAAAAATTTTTACAGGAAAAACATTTGCAAAAACTTTTAAAAAAATTTCCCCAAAAAATTAATCTTTGGAAAAAACCCAAATTTTTGAAAAGGGCCGTGTATTAATTTTTTGGGAAAAACCCATTTTTTAAAATTGAATTTATTAGGGAAGTTTTTTTTTAAAATTAATTTTTTAAAACCCCAAAACCCCCCAACCCCACACTTTTAAAAAACTTGAAAAAAAGAAAAAACGGAAAAAAAATTTCAAAAAACTAGGCCTTTTTTTCCCCATTTTTTACAAATTTAAAAAAAGGGGGAAAATCCCCATTTTTTTTAAATTTATTATTTTTTTTTTTTTAAAAACACAAAATTACCCCGGGGGGTTTTAAATTTCGAAAAAACCCAAAAACCCACAAAAAGTTAAAAATAAAAAATTTTTTACTTTTTCCCCCTTTTTTTTTTTACCGTTTAATTACAAAAGAAAAAAAAAACCTTTTTTTCCTGGGGCCTTTTTCGGGCCCAAAAATTTTCCCCTTTTTCCCCAATATCCCAAAAAGGTTTTGGGAAGTTTTTTTTTTTTGGAAAAAATTAAAAAAACAAAAAAAACAAGGGGGAAAAAACAAAGGGGGGGTTTCCCCCGGGGCCCCCGGGGTTTTTGGGGGCGGGGGCCCCAAAAAAAAAAGGGGGGGGGGGGTTTCTTTTTTTTTTTAAAATCTTTTGGAAAAAAATGGGGCCCGGGTTAAAGTTTTGGGGGTTATATTAAATCTCCCCCCCCTTTTAACCCTTTCCCAAATTTTAAAATTATTACAAACAAAAAAACCATTTTTTTTGGGTTGGTTTTGGGGCTTTTAAATTAAAAGGGACTAAAAAAAAACCCCCGGGGAATTTTCAGTGGCCAAAAAGGGGGGGCCCAATTTTTTACTTTTTTTTAATTTTTAAAAAATTTCCCTTTAAAAGGGGCCGGCCGGGGGAACCACCCCCAAAAATTCCCAAGGGGGGGGGGACTGTTTTTTTGGGGGGTTTCTCTTTTCAAAAAAAGTTTTGGGGGCTTTTTTTTTTTTAGAGGGGGGGGTGGGGATTTTTCCACCCCTTGGGGGTTTTGGGGGGCCCCCCTTTTCGGGAAATTTTCCCGCACGGGGAAAAAAACAAACCCCAATATTTGGAAAAATTTTGACAAAAGGGAAATTTAAAAAAAATTTGCCCCCCAAAAAAATGGGAAAAATTTATTTTTCCATTTTAAGGTTTTTTTTCAAATTAAACTTTTGGGGGTTAAAATTCAAAAATTAAAAAAAAAAACGGGTTTTTTTAAAATTTAAATTTAATTTAAAAAATTTTTGATTTCTTTTTTCTAAAGGGAAAAAAATTTCCAACCGTTTTTTTCCCTTGGTAAAAAAAAAAAATTTTTCTTTTAATTTTTTTGTGGGTTTTGGGGAAAAACAGGGGAAAATTTGTTACATTGTTATTTTTTTTCCTTTATTTTTTTAAAAAAACAAAAGGGGGGTTTTTAGTTTGGGAAATAATTTTTTTTTTTTTTGGGTTTTTGGGGGATTTGGGGAATTTTTTTTAAAAAAGGGGGGGGGCCCGGGGGGGAAATTTTTCTTTTTTTTTAAAACCTTTTCCCTTTTAATTTTGGGTTTTTTTTTTTTGAAACCCTTTAACCTGGGGGGGGTTTTTAAAATTGGGGGGACGGGGAAATTTTTTCCGCCAAGCCGGGGGCCCCGGAAAAAATTTTAAAGTTTATGTCAATCCCGGGGCGCCCCGGGCAACTTTTTTTTGGTTTTAAAAAGGGGGACCCGGGGGCCGGAGGGGCCCCTTTTTCCCCAAAAACCCCCCTTTTCCCCATTTAAAACCCCAACATTAAAAAGGGGGGTTTCCTTTTTTCTCGTATTGGGAGGGGAACCTTTTTAATTTTCGTTTTTTTGATTATATAAAGGATTTTTTAAATTTTTTTACTTTTTTTAAAGGGAAAAAGCCTGTTAAATTTTTAAAGGGGGGGAAAAAGGGGGGGGTAAATTTGGGTACCCAGTCCCAAAGATTTTTTTAACCCCTTTTTTGACTGGGGATCGGGGTTAAAAAGGGGGGGGAGGGGGGGGGTTTTTCCGGGGAAATTTTTTTCTCCGGTTTTTGGCGCCCGGAGGTTTTTTTATCCCCAAGGGGTTTTCCCCCACTTTTTTGGTTTCCCAAAAATTTTTTAAGGGCCCCTTTTTTGGGGGAAACTTCCCCCAGGTTAAATAAAAAATTTTTTCCCCGGGGGGCCCAAGCTTCAATTTTTGGTTTTTAATTTCGGGAAACCCTTTAAAGGCCATTAAAAAATTTTGGGGGGGGGGGGCTTTTTTCCCCTTTTTTTAAAAATTGGGGCCCAGGGGGTTGGGGGCCAAAATCCCCCAATTGGTGGCACCAAAAAAAATTTTAAACATGGGGTTTGGGGCCAAGGGGGGTGGGGGTCGGGGGTTTGGCCCCCCCAGGGAAAAAAGGGGGGGGGCCCCGGGTTTTACAATTTTTAAAACCACATTTTTGGTTTAAAAACCCAAAATTTTTAAAGTTAGGGGGGGGATGTTTGAAAAAAATGTTGGTTTTTTTAAAAATTGGTCCCATCATGGGGAATTTTGGGGGGGCCCTTTATGGGGAATTTCATTTTTAGTTTTTAAAATTTTTAACACAAAAGAAAAAAAAAAAAAAGGGTACGGGTTTTTAAGGGTTTGGGTTTTTGGGCCCAAAATTGGTTTTCCAAAATTTCTTAAAAGTAACGGGGCGGGGGCTGGTTTCCCCCAATTTTTCCCTTTAAAACCAAAAATTTTAAAAAAAACCCTTGTTTACTTTTTTTCTTAAAGGGGAAAAAACCGTTTTTTCCGGGGCTAAAATCGGGGAATTTTAAAAATTTTTAAATGTTCTGTTTTTTAAAGGAATTATTTTAAAAGAAAGGGGGGAACGTTTAAAAAAAAGAAATTTGGTAAGTTTACAAAAAGGGATTTAAAATTTCCTTGTTGGGGAAAAAAACCAAGTTTTGTTTGGTTCTTTCCCCCCGGGGGCCCTTTTTTTTAAAATTTTTTTTTCCCGGGGTTCTTTTTTCCCCCCTGAAATTTTCCTTTTCTTTTTTTCCCCGGGCGCAAAATCTTTCTTTTTTCTTTTTAGGTTTGGATGGGGATTTTTCCCTTGCTTCTTTTTCGGGGTTTTCCAAAGGAGGGGGGTTGGGCCTTTTTCCCCAAAATTTTAAAAAATTTTAATTTTGTTTAATTTTTAAAAACCTTTTTTTAAAATTTAAAATTGGGTTTACAAAAAAAAAAGGGGGTTTTTTTTTTTTAAAAAAAAACCCCAAAAAAAAAAAAGGTTGAAAAATTTGGAATTTTAGGGGGGGGTTTAATAAAAAACCCCAAGGTTTTGGGGGTTGGGGCCTTTCTTGGTTTTCACGTTTGGAAAACAAAAAAAAAAAGGGGGGGAAAAATTTTTAAAAGTTTAACCCTTTCCCAATTTGAGGGGCTTTTTTAAATTAAAAAGGGGGTTTGGGAGGTTCGGGGGGCCGAATTTTCGGGCATCACCTTTCATTTTTTCCCTTGGGGAATTCTCTTTTGGGGGAAAAAAATTTTTTTGTAAATTTTCTCGGCCCGGGGATTACTTTTTTGGGGCCCAGGGGTCAAACCAAACTGTTTCTTTTATTTCAGTTTTAAAATTTTTGATTTGGGGGAGGTTTTTTTTAAATTTATTTAAAAATTCGGGAAAAAAACAAAAATTTTTCCCAAAATTTTTACCCCAATTTTTTTAACCCAATTGGGCCAAAAAGGGGTAAAAATTTCCCCAAGGAAAGCCCTTTAGGGGGGGGACTAAAAAACCTTTTTATGGGGGGGGGCCCTTATATTTATTTCGAGGACCTTTTTAACCCACGTTTTTTTTTTCCCTTTGGGGGGAAAAATTTTAAAAAAAAAAAGCGAGGAAACCCAAAACCCACTTTCTAAACCACAAAAAAAACAGTTTTTCTTTGTTTAACAAATGTTTTTTAAAACCACCTGGGGGGGGGGGGAACACCTATTTGAAACCACAAATTTCCCCACCTTTAATTTAAATTTTCTAAAAGGAAAAAAAACCTAAAAAAGGGGGGGGGCCCTTATTGTTCTGGGCATTTTTTCCCTTGGTTTAAAGTGCGTTTCCCCTTTTTGGGGAAAGTTTACTTTTCCCAAGGAAAAATTTTGGGGGGGGAAGGGCTTTGGTTTTCTTTTGGGGGAAAAATTCAAAAAATATAAAGGTTGGGCATTTGGGTTAAAATGGGGTTTTTGGGGGGGCTGTGGGTAGGGCTTTTTGGGGCCAAAAACCCCGGGTTGGTAAAATGAAAAAAAAATTGTGGGGAAAAACTTGAAAAAAAAAGGGGGGGAGGGGGAAAAAAAAAAAAAACGAATAATTGGGGGATTTATTTTTGAAAAATATAAGCTGACCAGTAGTGGGGCCAGTGCAGCTGAGAACCAAAAAGAAGCCTCCTGGAGTAACTTTCATTTTTCCTTCCAAAAGGGGAAAAGTTTTAAAAAAAGGGGCTCTCCCTTGTTGTTTACCAGGGTTTATTTTCCATGGTTTTTGGCCCTTGTTGGTATTTAAAGGGCAGACGGGGAATTGATTTTGGGGGTGGGGTGGGGTTTCTGACCCCGGGTTTTAAAAAACTCGCTATTTTTTGGGGCCTTTTTTCCCCGTCCCGAAATTATTGGCAAGTTTTTAAATTAAAAACGTTCCTGGTAGCTATAAAAAAAACCCAAAAAATTGTTTTTAAAAAAAGTTCAATGGGGCTATCGTTTTTATTTTCCCAAATCCACTGCGGGTTTTTTTTAAAAAAATCTCACATTATTTTTTTTCGGGTTTTTCCAAACAGCAAACATTGTTAAAACAAGTGTAACCAGCCTTACAGGGAAGCCAAAAGGTTCTTTTGGGGGGCCAGTTCGGTTAAGGTAGTGGTTTTTTTCCATACTTTTCTTTGCCGAGCCCCTTTGCTGAAGGGGGGGGCCCAGTTTTTCCTCTTTTTAAAACCCTCACACCCGATTTCTGGGGAGTTTTGGGGGGCTGAGGGGGGAACCGGGGGGCTGCTTTAAAAACCCACCCCGGGCCCTTTTGCGAAAGTCAAAGGGACGCTCACCCCCGCTAGGCGGGAAGGGGGGGCGGGATTCGAACTCGCAACCCCCCCGATGGAAAGCGGCTTTTTAAAAACCAAACGCGCTACCTGGCCGAAGCTTGCGATTGATTCAATTTCTCCTTTTTAAATCGGAGAATTTAAGGTAAATTTTTTTTAGGGCCCCAAATGGGAAATCATACAATTTTTACCTCTTTTTCGGTTTTCCCAATTTTCTTACAGCTAAAAACCCCTTCCCTAATTGTTTTGGGACAGAAAATTTTTAAGATCATCGGGGGGATTTTTGGTTTGGGGCTCTAAAAAATTTTTTTTAGATGCCGTGGGGGGGGGTTTGCCTTAACCCTGTTGGTGTGGGGGGGGGGGGGGACAAAGGGGGTCTCGTCCTTGTCGGGGGGGAAAAGCTTTAACTGGCTCTCCTTTTATTTTTCCACTATTGGGGCAAAAAAAGTTGGTTTATATTTACGATAGGGGAGGAAAATTTTCCTTTTGTGTTTCAAGTTTTCATGTGAAAATTTTTCCTGGGACCATCAGTACAATGAAACAAACAAAGCGTGTTATTTTATCATTTCAGTGGGGATTTGAAGGTTTAGTTGAAAAGGAGGTTTAAAAAAGTTTTAAATTAAAAAGCATAAAAAACCCCCCAGGGCTAAAAAAGTTTTCAGAATTTTTCAGGGAGCCCGGATATTGTCATATATTTAAACATTTATGCAAAATGGGGGATATTACTTTTCTTGCCGGTGGGTAATTAGGGTTAAGGTTCCTCGTTTACATACTGGGCCCACTTAACCAAAGGGCAGGGGGTTTATCGTTCGTCTGAAAAAATACCATAATGTTAGTTTTGTTAGGGGAACCTTGTTTTTTCGTGAACTTTTTGTTGTGTGGGAAATAAACAATTTACGGGGCTAAAATGGCCTCACACAAGAAAATGGCTCGCCTCCAAAGAACAGGGGGAAATGGGCCCCAATAATTTGTAAATGTTTTTTTTTGTAATAATTACTAATTTTTTTTTTATTAAGGGAGAACTGGGTAGGGTTTTTGGTGGGATAACCATATGGGATACTAATAAAGTCTTTCTGAGGCAAAACACTTCCTCGTGGGTGGATAATTTTTTCATTTAAATTAACTAGGACCCCCCCACCATTTTTCTGGCATAAAAATATGGGTTGGGGACTGTTTTATGTAGACAATTTATGTGGCCACGGAACAAAAATTTTTGTTTTCACCTTAAAATTTTTTGATAAAAACTAAAGTTGACATTTTTTTTGGGGGAGCAACTTTTCCTGGCACCCAAGGTTATGGGACCAAGGACGATGTTCAAAGGGAAAATTAGTTAATTTTATCAAAAAAAAATAACGGGGAACAATTGTGTTTCAATTTAATAGGAAGAAAAAAAATGGCTTTTTTTATAAAAATGGGGCTAACACCGGCCTTCCCACAAAAAAAAAAAAGGTGGCAAAAATATTATGGCCTCCACAAATATTTGTTTTTTTCAAATTTTTTTGGAAATAAATAAACTAAGTTCTGGCATTTTTGTGAGAAACCAAACTTTCTGGCAACCAGTATAGGGGGGGGGGGACAGAAGGATGTTTTAAAAGAATGCGTTTTATTTCATCAACTAAACCAAAAAAAAAACGAACATTGGGTTTTTTCAATTTTTAGGGAAGTAAACAAAATGTTTGTAAAAATTGGGGCCCCTCTTAATACCGGCTCACAATAAATGAGCCAAAAATAGGGGGGCCTCTCCAAATTGGCACAAAATTTAAAAAAAAACTCCCTTTTTATTCAATGAACTACTTTTAAGTACTAACAAGTTAAGTTCACAACGGCTATTTTTATTATTACAATAAATAAACCACCCCAGTTGGGGAGTGTTTTTACAGCGAAACTGAGGGTATTATTAAATCATGAAAAATCAGGGGAATATTGAACAATACCCGGCCACACAACAAATTGGGCCATTTTTTTGGGTGTTAGGGAAAATTATGCCCTTTTTATTTCAGTTTCTAAGGAAATTTCCAAACCTATTATGGGGGTGTGTTAAACAAGGGCATATTTAAATACCATGGCAGGCATGGCCTGAAAAAAACCAAGGAGCCAAAAGGGTTATAGAAGCGGGGGGGGGAAAAAAATAAAAAAAAATTTTTCTTCGTTTTTTCTTTTTTGTTTTTTTGCCATTTTTTGTCAGGCATTTTTGCCTTTTATTTGTTGAATAAAAATAGGGGGGGACTAACGGGAATTTCGGCGGCAGTACGGAAATCGGCGAATTTTCCCCTTTTCTCCGCGTCAAATAATTTTTATGTTGATTGGGTTTTTTTGTATATGCCTGTTTATAAATTTCCCGCGTTTTTTTATCGCGAAAAAATTTGGCCCAAAAAAATCGCCAGCGGAAAAAAAATCCCTTTTGGTCCCCTGTTGTGAAAAATTCAATTTTTTCCCACAGCTCAGGCTTTTTTCGTAATGGGTGTTTTAGGTTATTTAACCACCAAATCTTAATAGGGGTTTTCTAAAGAAAAACGTGTGGGTGAATGAAAATTTATAAAAGTATTTTACTCCTTCCAACAAAAAATTAAGGGAAATTTCAGGATGTTGGCCCATTCTGTGAGGTTGTTTTTTTTTCGAGGGAAGGAAGATTTTTCCGGCCACAATTTTTCTCCAAAGAAAAAAATGGTTTTGAGATTAAATGAAACCCCCGGGGGGAAAGAAATAATATGGGGGAGTGTCAAAACTTAGGCTTTTATGGAGATTAAAAACTGGGGAAAATATAAAATACTTAAAAGGTTGTGTTTTGTTGACTTTTTGAGGAAGGGTACCCTTTTAGTTTTTTTTTTTGGCATATTTCTGTTGACAGGGCAAATTATGACCCGCTTAACTGTGTTTTTATTCCCACTGGTTGATGGTAGAAATCCGTGTGTTGAAAGTTTAGGGCCAAAAAAATGTCCAGTATTTTAGGTTAGGCAACCGTTTATTTCTGGTAATTTTGGTTGATAGTCACCCTTTGGTGTAGTGTTGTTGTTGAGTTATCGAGAGTTTTCAGGTCCCACATTAATGTTACCCGGGGGGTTGTTGGAGGGGGTTTCACTTATGTAAATTATTTTAAGTCGGTCAAAAAGTTATAGGGGGCCTTGCTTTAGGGTTTGTGTTTTTCAAATGACCAAACAATTTTTAGGGGGGGGGGATAAAAAACATTTGTAAAATTTACTTGTGAGCTATTTTACACTGCATTGAAATAACTTGAAGTTATGGGTCCGTGGTTTACCCATTATAATATACTTTGTTTTTAATCGTTATCAAAAAAACTATCCGGAAGAACACTCCCGAATGGTTTTTTCCTCTCCCCAGTGTTGTTTAGGGAAGGAGCCAAACCCACGCTTTGCTTTCCTTTCTTTGGTAATCCTTCTTGTAGGGATTTTTTTGATTTTTACCATTAACAGCCTAGAAAGATTTAAAGTGATCATTTTGAAATGATTATTGTGATGTTTTTTTAGTTTTAGAATTAAAAATTATGATTTACCTGATAAAAATTATAAAACCTATTTTTTAAGCAATAAAAAAGGGGAATAAAAAAAAAAGGTGTAAGTTTTTGGTAATATATCCAAGTAATTTTACCTTTTTTTTACCTTTCAGCCCCCCATAGTTTTGCCTCGTCCCCTGGGTCTTTAATAGGTGAAACTGTGGGGAATCTGCCCCAACTTTGGTTTACCAACATTTTTTTTTTACTGCAGGCCTTTTATTCCCATATTTGAGGGGACCCTAAAGGTATTTCTTATTGGTGATTTTGGAACTGCGAAGAACAAGGGAGGGAAAAATTTCATTTTTAGGTCGACTCTATTTACATCCAATATTTATATATAATATTTGGGGGATGGATTCGAAATTTCGGAATATTTTTGAAGGGGCCAACTATTTTGAAAACAGTTTATTTTTTTATTTTTTTTTAACCAAAGTTTTTGTTAAATTTTGATATAGGGCAGTTATTTGAGTAATCCAGCTTTTACACACCCTGTTTTTTTGCTTCTTATTTGATGGGTGTCACTCGTAACATAAGTCAGGGAGGGGCCCATGGCAACCTGAACAATAGTTTAACCGTTAAAATTAAAAATACCAATATTTTCAACCCCCTTAGCTTTCCGAATTCATGTTTAAAAATAATCTCTTAAATTCATAGTTTTTTTTATTAACTAAAAACATAGTATTTCAATATTTATTGGGCACGTTGATTTTAAATTAAAAAAAAGCAAAAGGGGGTTAAGACAAAATGTTAAACTTATTTTATAGGTTTTTGGCCGGGACTGTATTATGGATAAAAAAAATACATTTGTTTAAAAAATTATATAAAAATAAACCCTTACTTCCCACCCACTTTTGGCATCCCCATATACGGGATATAATACTTTTTTGCAGCCCGAAGAGTTCAGTTAAGGAGGTTGGACCTTTTTAAAAACTTCTGTGCTTTGTTACTTTAAAAAGGTTTTTGTTGGAAGGGGGGGACTTCATTCATAAATCCAGAAGCAAGTCCAAAAATAGGCAAAAATGCCCATAGGCATCGCATTAAACTTAAATACTAGGAATTAGGGGGAGGCCCTGGGGGAACAAACTGATATTTTTTAATTCTTAACACAAATTTTTTCATATAAAGGGAAAGTATTTTACATAAAAACAAATAAAGAACAATTCTGATTTTACATTCAAAAAATATTTTTTGGAGGTAGCACTTTTTCCCACTATCGAAAAAATAAATATTTTTTATCTTTTTTCGAAAAGGGTTTTTGGGCAAAAATTTGGGGAAGAGAGGGTTCTGTGGCCACGGTAAATTTGTTTACCCGGGAATATTTCGGATATCATTTTTTTTAAAAAAAGATTATTCTGGGGGGTTGTTTTGTTTTTTACTGAAACATTTACTTTTATCAAATCCGTTACATGGGGAAAAAACCCCTGAAAGGATTATTTTTAAATTGAACAAATTAAAGGGGGACAAGTTTTACCCAGGGGGGATCCGATAACAAGGTTCAGAAAATAGGAACCAAATATTTTGGGGCTACTTCTAATAGATTTGTAAACATAGATGTCCACAAATAATTTTTCCCACCCGGGGGGGGTTCAGGGGGCAGGGATTATTTCGCTTCAAAATTCTTTGTGAGTTATAGGCTTGATGATCATATCAAGGATTTTTTGTGGTTTTTAAAAGGGTATGGGAATAATGTGGTGGGCCTCCCTAAAAACCGGTGGACTAGTAAAAAGTTCCATCGTAAAATAAATGGGCCAAAAATGGGGCAGGAAATTTATGCATTTTAAAATGCCTATAATACTTCAAAAAAAAGTAGCAGTTTTAAAACAGAAAAAAATAATTTTTTAACATTAATAATAATGTTTTTATTTTCGTTTAATTAGCTCGGTTAGGGGGGACGAATCTTTTTTAGTTACCAAAAATTTTTTGTACATAATGTGAAAGGACACCAAAAAAATTGTAAAAAAAAAATGTGTACCAATTTGGTACTAATAAAATTTTTACAAGGGGGGGGACCCCTTGTTTGTTTTCGAGGCTAGGGGGAAAAATTATTTAAGACATTTTTGTCTTCTTAAAAATCCCTCCTTTTGTTGGTACTTAAAAATAAATTTCCCAAAACCCTACCCCCCCCTTCCCCCGGACGTTTCCCGGATTTCCCAAGCTTACTTTTATGGGGGAGTTTTACCAAATAAAAAACCAACCTTGTGCAGATTCAATTGTTAATTTAAAAAATTTTCCATATTAATTTACAATATTTATATTATTATATTTTATTCATACAATGTCAAATCTTTTACCAATATGTCATCAATCCTTTTAAAAAATAAAAAATTTTAGACACCGAAAAAAACGTGTATTCCTTTTGTTTTAAGGGGGAATTTTTGATGTTTCCCAAAAAGGTCCAAATTTTGAGACTTGTTAACTCAAGTTAAAAATTGAAACAAAATTTTACTCCTATTTTTAACCAAACGGTCTCTTAGCATGTTCTTTTCCTCTTCAAATGGGGGGAGGTATTAATTTTTCATTCTTACGTCTCCCAGGCAAGATGAAACGGCTTCCTGAGGGGTCAATACCGTTACAGGTTGGGTTTGTAGGATGGGTTACCGTCCTTTGGGTGGTGAATGCCACCGGAGTTCTTACCCCAACAACCTTCATTTTACAACATTCTCGACAAGCCAAAACAAAAATAAAAACACAACAGCGCAAAGGGCTTGAAGGGGGCTGGTTGGATCTTTTCATCGCTCTCCCAGTATGTTGTCCTCCAGATATGTTTATATTTATGTTGAAATAAAAATTCAAAGGAGTGTTGAAGTAAAATGGGAATACTTTTTCGTTAAAACTTCTGCCCCAAAATTTCCAAAAAATTGTTCCAAGATTTTCAGGAAAATAAAATTTACCCCCTCCCCCCTCGTGTTCCGGGGGATTTGTTCCTTTTAAATTACCAAAAAAACCACCCCCCTCCCCTATTTTGCCGGGGGAACACTCCTAAAAAGTTTTTAGGATGGGCCCCCCTAAAGTTGATGCTTTATCGGGGGGGGAATAATCATTAAGGGTGCATTCAAAGCAAAAAGGAGCAGCTTTGAAAAAAAAAATTGAAAACTTCATTGGTTTATTTCGTAAAAACATGGCCCCAATTGGCAATAAAAACAACAATCGGGCCAATTTTAAATTTTTTACTTTTTCTAATCCAATTGAGGGATACCATGATAAAAACCATAGTTTTGAATTTAGAATACAAAAGAGGCCCCAATGATGTCCCGAAATTTTCCGTACACCGCTTACATGATTGCCAATAAAACAACCTTTTCACATTTATAAAAAAACCAATCTGGCCAAAAGAGCTGTTAACCTTGGAATTCTTCAAACTCTCGATTCCAACAAAGATTGAAGGAGAAAGATTTTTTACACCCCTTCTGATCAAGAAAAATCAATAATCATGGGGGGCATTTTTTACCCTTGGGTGGAACGGAGAGGGAGGAGTACATGAAAACTTATAAATTTTTTCTTAGGGGGTAACCCAAATCGATTTGGAAAGGGTGGGGGACCTAAACTGGAAAAACGCCACATAGAAAGGAAAAATTAGCAAAAATAAACTTAGCCTGTCCAAGCTGCGGTTGCCATTGGCTAAATTTGAATTAAAAAGATTTAATACTTTCCCACCTTCCCATTCCATAAAGTAATTCTATACTCCCCCAACCACCTCTGTTTTTGAATTGCCTATCTTGCACTATTATTTGGGTTATAACTGTTCTTGGGGAGGGGGGGCATCTAACAATATAACTTGAAACCTTCTTGTTTCAAATGCAACAGAAAAAAATGTGTTTGCCCGGCATAATGTTGTTTGGGAGATAAAGAAGGAATACTTGGTATAAATTTTTAAAACTAGTTTTTTGCACCACATATTTTTGCAGGGGATCCCTTACGGGGGGAAAGGCAAAAATCATGATGGGAAGGTGAAATTCTACCAGAAAGGGGGAGGCATAAAAAACCTTCTCTTCATACCACTTCATTGGAAAATTCATTGGGAATTGTGCATTATAATATCTGTAGTTTTACCCATTTGTGGTATATGGGGGGAGGGGGGACATTTTCTTCAAGGTCTTGAAAAAAACTATAGAACCCCTATATTCACTATTAATCCCTCTTTGTAAACATTCCTTGGGCCCAGGGGACATTGGCAAAAGAAGGGGGTGGGGTGGGGGGAAACACTTTCCATTCTCAATCAAACCTAAATCCATCAGAGACAGCTTAAAACCATTGTTACCAGGAGCAAGGGGGGGAACACCAAATTATGGTAATTTGTTACCAGTACCGGACAAAATCTTTACTGCTAAACTACATTACTGTTTTATAAAAGCCCCCAAATCACCTTCAAAATCTTTCCACTTTAAGTTTTCCCGTTTCCCAAACTTCAACACTCAAAAGGGAATGGAGTAACACAAATGGAACTGGAAAAAACTTAGGCCCCTTAAACAGGCGTTCGACCACCCAAAAATTCCCCAAAAAACTTTAAATTTGGGGGGAACCTGTACCTAAGAATTTTACTGTTAAAGCTTGAAAATAAGCGGTAATATTCTTAGCAAAAATTATAGCCTTAGCCAGCCATAGCCCCATACCCGTGGTCATGAAACTTATAAAATCGAAACTTAAATTTCTGGGGGCCAGTGGCATAATTAAGGTTCAGGCGTCCAGGGAAATTTAAACACCTAGTCAATAATTTGTTTGGTTGTGGATATAAAAAAAACCGGTTTAAAATAAAAATAGATATTCTTTGTGGAAAAAAAACATATTTCTCCATTAATTTAAAATTGTTTAAAATTCAATTAGTTGGTCGCTTTCATCAAGAGGGGCCTAACGCGGATGTTTTTTGCTAATTCATTTTTATCGTCTCGAAGTTCGGGAAGTCGTAGTGGCATTTCCTAGATTTCCATGACTTTTTTCTTTCCTATAAGAATGCTTGGACTTTTTGTTTTTGCGCATTCAGGGAACACCTAAAAAAAAACAGGGGGGGCAAGAAAACGGCGCGGCTAATACCATTCCCGCTTTCCCTCAAAAAAAAAAACATCCCGGTAAATTATTGCCCAATGAAATCTAATAATAAATCAATGCAAGAACTTATTAAATTCAAATTGGTTTTAAGGGGTTCTAAATTTTTTTTTACAAAAGTCAAAATATTTAAAATAACCAAATTAAAAATTGTTATTAGTGGCTCAATTTGGGTAAACTTGGGACTTAGTTTGATCTTTTTTTGCTATTGGAAGTTCTGTCAGGGGGGAATACTGGCAGGCTAGCGGGGCTGGGGAGATAAATGGTGCCCACGGGGGCATTAGGGGGGCATTTTTGTGCTCACCCAGAATCCACTAGCTCGGTGATGTATTTTTTGGGGAAAACTAGATAGGGGGGACTGGGGGAAATATACTAATAAATTGTTATGTTTTTTTTTTTTTTGATGGAGGGGCTGGAGGCTTGTTTTTTGGGAGGAGGGGGGGGGGGACGGTATAATATTAGGGATTGTGGGTTTGGTACAACATATACTGGCCCTTTACTTTTAATAGGATTTGGTAAAAGTATTTTAGTTTTTTTAGGACCAGGTAGAAGCATTTTAATTAAGGATTTGGCCCTTCTTTTGGTTTTTTAAAAGGCCAGATATTAAGCAAAGGTTGGGCGTTAGATTATGTATCCCAATGAATTAGTTCCTTTCGTTTAATCATTTTTTTTCACTTATGGGTTTAAAAATTTCTAATTAGGGGAGGGGAAATCTTCTTCCAAAACAACTTTATTAAGTTAACCTTATCAAAAAATATATCTGATATCAAATGTAATATATTAAAAAATCTTTATCCTAAGTCTAATAATAAAATCTGGTTAAAAACCCACCTTTTCTCACTTTTTCCACTGCGCTCCACCCCCCACACGGTTAGAAAGGGGACAAAGGGAATAAGGGCCCACCCACTCCCAGGCTAAAAAATTTTTCAATTTTTCAAGATTAATTTTACATTTGGTGGGATTGTGTGACCCTTTCAAGGTTAGGGACTTTAATGTCAAAAAATTATTAGATGGGGAAAAAAAAAAAAAAAAATTGATAACAAATAGAATGAAAAATTTATATGAATATAATAGGGGTCATTTGTAAAAAAAGAGGTTCATTTTGGAAAAATAGTCATTGGGCAAAAAAATTTCAGCTCGGTTTACGCTTATAAAAAATATTCAAGTTTAAATCTTATAAAACAATTCGACCACATATCCTTTAATTATGAATCCGACCAAAATCCTTCCCCAGGGCCATTTTTAAAAAATTGGGTGGGAAACGGGTGTGTTTAAATATCAGTGGCGGGTATTTTAAAATGTAGCATTCAAAATTTTTTGGATTCCAAGGGTTGGGATCCTTTTTTTAAGTCTAGATTTCATTTAGAAAATTCTCGAGTTCGAGGTTAATACAGTATTCTCAGGGGGTTTATGGCGCTTTAAGGAAAGGCTTTCCACATCGAGGGACCGATTTTTTCCCACGGAATCAAATTGAATATTGTTAGCTACAAGGTCTTCAAAATGTGCATGTGGGGAAGGAAAGTGGATAATTCTAAGCCATTGGCTTCTATTTCAGGGGAAAACTCGTTGTGTTCTAGGGCTTTAAGCAAGCTTCACATCCTAGTATCCATTTCTAGGGAGAGTTAAGTTTGCAGTGGGTGGGGGACAACCCCCTTCCCATTTATTTACATCCTTTATCCCGCTTTTAATGTTTCCGGAAGTTTTATTCCATTGGTTTTTTTGTTCATATATTGCTATCTAAAACCTGGCCAGGATAAAGTGCCAAGATTTCAGATTTTTCCCAAAGTTTCAGGCCTAACCCCCAAAAAACTTAATTCGGGGGAACTCCCCCAAAAGGTCGAAGGGGCCATTTTTCAGAGTTGGTTCGGGTTTTAATTCATTGGCTGTCCGAGGAGTTTAATATTGTTCTTGGATCCTCAAATTTAATAACGAGGCTGCTATTGGAAAAAGGCATGTTTGGAGATGTTCTGTGGGCTAGGCCACTAAATAAATTGTTTTCTTTTTAAAAACCATTATTTTCACTTTTGCGTTTTGTCCAAATAAAATTTGAAGAATTCATCAGAAATCATGTTTTATTTTAATTTCAAAATTTGCAAATTGCATATTCAATTTTATTCCGGTATATTATTTTCTAATGGAACGCTAGGGTCATTTTTTCATAAACACTATATCTTGGTACCCCGGGGGAGAAAGAAAAGCTGGGGAACACAGGGTTTTGGGGGGGACATGGTCGGCCGCAAAAGCGGCGCCGATAAATAAAATTAGGGCGGTCACTTTTTTTTCTTCCCCCAAAATACTGGTTTTTCCATAGTCTCTTATTTAAAAATGTTTATTCCATCTGGGGGGGGTTTTTTAACCTCTGTTGATTCACATTCTTTTTCCTCTGGGTTTGGCAATAATCTCGTCACAGTCCATTGTATATTTTTTATAATAGGGTTTTTATTTAAAGTATTATTAGAAAACTCTTCTAATGAGCTCACATGAAAACCATACCGCTTTCTCTAATGTAGTGTGAGCACCCCGATGTACAGCTCATACTACCATTTTAATTTATATATTCATAGTTAGGACGGGGCTCTTACGGGGCCTTTGGTCTGCTCCGGATTTTACGGGGCTAGGGGGGGTACCCAGAGGATACACCCCTACTACTAGAACGTATTTTTTTTGGGACCCCGTTAGGGAAAATCGAGTTTAAAAATTAAAAAGTGGTTTAAAGGATGGATTTGGGGGACTGGAGGGACTTTTTTGGGGGGTTATTTTTAAAATATTGCAAAAAAAAAAACCGATTTTTTGGGGCAAAAAAATAGGCCAAAAAAACCCAATGTTCCCTTTTTGCAATATATTGTGAATCCCAATACCTATAAGCAGATTACCCCCGTCCTAATTCGCTCAGTCTCTCCGAACAGTCGCACGCGCTCACATGTTACGGCCTGAGTCAAAACTTTTTGCATGGGGCCGCAGATAGCATCCACCTGTAACTCCCTAACCCCACCTTAACAACCCAGGCCCGCCCTCCACAGGCTCAGACTGTAGTGGATGTAAAAAAAATTTGAAAAAATCCCTCTATTTTTGTTGGGGGTAAAAATTCCAAAAAAAAGTGGGTAAAAATAAAAATTTTTTTGGGGGACTTTTTTTTTGGCTGAAAAGTTTTGATATAAGGTTTTTTGCTGTTGTATTTACAATCAACCCCAAAATAAAATACTAGGTTCAACCATTCGTTTTTGGCCTAAAATTTTTTCCTTTACCCACTTAATTTACTTTATCGGAAGTTAGGAGTTTATTGGGAAATATTGGTCAAATTCCGCAAGCACGTTTTTTGTGGCCCCCACCCAAATTTTTCGACGCGGCAACTTCGCGCAAAAAACTGGCATTTTATTTAGTTGTTATTTCAATTGGCCACCCCTTGCGCGTTTCCATCATTAAATTTCAAAAAACAACAACAAGCTATATACTTCAGCGTGATTATTGGCCGTTTCTAGGGTCCATATTTTTCACCACCTAAATAGATAATAATGTTGGATCTTATTTCCTGGAAACTTAAAAAAAAAATTGAATATAAATTTACTTCCTATTTTGCCTATTAAGGGTCGTATAGGGGACTAGGTCTATAAAAGGTTTTGTTAAAACGGGCGGCCCATTGGTAATAGCCCCACGTGGACTTAATTAAGGCCCATATTTTATTACCTTTTCTTATTCCATTTATTTATTCGAATCCTTAGGCATCATCTATTTGTGGTCCCAATTTTAAAGCGGGGTTATAGGTCCCTCTTAAACTCGTAGCAGGAAAACAACGGGTTTTCTCTTTTGGCCCGTAAGGAGCTCTTTACTATAAGGATTTTAAAAACATTTTTATTTTGTGGTCTGTGGTTTTGTTGTTAATATGCTTTTTGTATATAAAATATTCCTATTTTATTTTAGATAGGAGGATTTATTTATTAAGAATGTTTAAGAAGGTGCCAGTGAGGTTAGGGTTCCAGGTTTCAGGGGAGGGGACGAAATTAAAGGCCATTAAATGGGGGGGACAATTCAATTTTGCCCATGTCTGGATAAGTGGTCTTGTAAAATGGGGGGGCCATTGGGGTTAGCCAGTGGGACCGTTAAACGTTTGCCTGTTTAGGGCGGTGGCCCCTGCCGAAAAAAAAAAAAAAAAAAAAAAAAAAAAAAAAAAAAAAATAGGCAGGCACTCCCCCCTGTTTGGCGCCCCCTCCCTTTTGGTGCCCCTTCCCCTCAAAATTGCACAAATTGGTGATTTAAAGAGGGGGAATTCGGCCGGTTAAAAAATCTCTAACATAAATGTGTGTATTCTAGAGCAAAAACGCCCGCAGTTTTTTGGGCTGTTTTACTTTAGTTAAGTTTTTCGAAACCTTGGTTCCCCAATTTTCAAACAAAACGGGGGGACGATTTTTGGCCGCCCCCCCTATAAAGTGGACGGGGCGCCCCCCGCACAGGGGCAGGGGAGTTTCAGGCAGGGGGTGGCCCTTTTCGTTACGCCCCTGTTTTGTTTTAGTCCCCAAAGCGTTTTGGGTCCCCTCATTTCTCTTGCCACTTTCCAGCATTGCATACTGTAAAAGTAGAACATTTTTCTTTTAGAATAATAGAGGGAAAAAAAAAAAAAAATGGACCCTTGTCTCACTAAATTTCAAAACGCTTACCAATAATAAAAAAATATTAACAACCCACAACCTGGGGCGAGTTTTTTTCATAAATATATATCCCCAATTCACCCAAAAATTTAATTTCCTCAAGGTTTTTTTACTTTAGGCTAACTAATTTCGTGGGTTTTTAAGCTTCTTATTTTTAATTTTATGATTTAAGGGATTGTAAAAATAAAAACTTGTCGTTTTTTTCATTGAATATTATTCGTTTCATTTTGATTTTATCAAAATTTTTTGCAACACTGACAACAATGAAAACTTAAGGCAATTGATGGAGGCCAAATAAAGGTTGGTTACAGAGTTGCAAATAAAATTAACCACTAGAAACAGTAATGTGTATAGGGTTTGTTCATGATTTGAGAGGGGGGGGGCGGGCTAGAAATGTGGGGACAGTCTTCGCTCTTCAAAGCAGGCTTCGGATTTTCATGTTCTACAGTGTTTAACTCTGTCGGAATATATTCGGGCGCGGCGCGGCGTGGCCGTATTTACCTAAAATTTAAGTTTTTCCATTTTTTTTTAAAATTAATTTGTTGCCCTGATTAAATCGCCATACATTTAGTCGAACTTTTTCTTTACAAGATTTTTATAGGGAAAAATCTTTGTTAGTTGATATTGATTATGAAAGATTCCAAAAAAAGTTTTACCCCCAAACTGAATTGGAGGAACTTTCCCCGTAAAGCGCTTTGTTGCACCCGCGGCGCATTCTTACCTAAGCATTAGCTAAATTCTTGCTCGCATCCGAAAATATTGTTTCGGCATCGTTCGGGATTTGTTTGCTTTGCTTCACAAAGCACGATTCTCGATGGGGGGTTTTGACTCCCTCAATCAAAAATTGAAGTTTAGCGCACGATTGGGATTGGACTTTTTGGGCCGCTTTCAAAACGGAGCGCCGCCGCCCAAACTTATTATTTTTGACTTTGCATCGAAAACGATGATCGTTGTTTTGTTGTTTTAATTTCAGCAGTAGAAAACTAACGGTCCGTGGAAGGGTTGAATATTTTGCATTCAAGCAATATGGGCCGCACGAAAAAAGGGGCGCCGTCATTTTCCCGCAAAAAAATCTTCCATTTTATGGTGTCTATAGATTATGAAAAACAAAACAACAATTAAATATGTTTAATAGGTGCCTGTAAATCCCCCTTACTGGGGGGCCCGGCCGCCCAAGCCTGTCAATTTCAGTCATATTTCCCCGCCTAATCTCGGGATTATTTAGAAACCATGGATAGGGGCCTTTGGGAGGGGGTTTCCCAGGTAAAAGTGAATCACCAATGTTGGCTTTAACTTGGACGGGATTGTTTACTCGGTCTAAATTTCTTTCGGAAAAGTAAGTAGGGGCGGCAGGCGGGGCGCGCTGTTGTATTCTTCCAAAGGGCAAGGTGGTTACGAAATGTAGTTTGCACGCGGGCCTAGACCATTTAAAAATTGGTCAAGCTCTAAAACTCTTTACAGAGCCCTCCAATTGGCTGTTCAGGCGCGGGAAAACGGCCAGTAACCGGGCCTTGGTATGGGGACTCAATTGGTTTCGGTTTATTTTCTATTTGGGGACCATTAAAATTATTACTTTTCTTGTTTTTTACTTATTAAAACGCGGAAACGTCGGCGGTATCAAGGCTTACCTGGGTCCCAGCAGGACCTTACCCGGCTTAAGCGATAATTTACCTTACCACCAGGGGGGAATCGCACCTTTTTCCCCAGCTTTGTTGTATAAAAAAACTCCGGCCGGCCGCGCTCGTTTAGTTTTCATTTGCATTTAATGGGCCCACCGCTTCCAATTATTCCACAAAAAAAGGCATATTGTTACACGTACCCCTCGGTGACTACGATTCAAATCCAATCAAGTGGGAAAAAAACATATTAAATTCCGCAAAGGGTTTTCAAAGCTTGCCGCCCAGGTTTTTAATAAGGCCTATAAAAAAATATGAACTTTTCGCGATCGATAATTTTAAATATTCTACATTGTTTTAGGAATTTGGGCTTACCCGGGGAATGCTAATTTTTTAGTTTTTTACAAGGGGGGACGGTGGGGGAACAATTTATTTTTCTTTTACTTTCCGATGTGGAGGGGCCCCTTACGGTTTAAGGTTTCCTTGGGGGTATCTGCTGGTAGTCTTGGGAGTTATAAATAAGATAAACCATATTTTCGTTTTCTTATTTTTATTACTACTTTTAGGGGTAACTACTTACCCATTACTTACTTTTTAGTTTTCGATGTGGAAATTGGCCCGGAAAAGTTTTACCCACACAAATATATTTTTGGTTGGTTTTCCTCACGTACGGGCGGTCGTAATTCCATGCAATTATATCCTGGATTTTTTGTCATATAATTATTTATCAAGCTTGGGCAACCCCACGTTGCTATGGGGGCCAAGCGTTAGCACATTTGCAAGTGTGCTCAGCGGTCCCACTAATCCGTGGCCTTCGCAACAGAAAATGGGACGTGATTTAGGATTCAAGACCGGGGAGGGTGGTGAGGGGGAACGAAAAAATTCAAAGCCACTTTTCAAAAAAACTTCGGCGCGGGGGGGGGACTGATTTTCCGCGACTATTTTTTTTCGGGTCCCGCGGCCAAAATTTTCCCCCACCGTGGCATTGTGGTTGGTGAGGGTGGGAACTTAACCTTTATGCTTTAGTTACTGGGAAAATTTTCGGGCCGGTATCTGTTTTTTCCTCGATTTAAAATGGGCGTAGGTGGCAATGTTATCACCAACTGTCATTCTTTGGAACTTTACTTTTCTTGTGAGTATTTTTTTAAATGTTTCATTTTTTGACGTTTAATTTACGTTTATTATTGCTAAGGGCCAAAAACCGGCCAAATTTTAGTTAAATTTTACAGGGATTAATTGGGTCTTGGCTGATTTAGTTTACATACTAACCATGTAAATCCATATTTCGTTGTCTTTATTAAAACACGGGCACAAATACCTCAAAAAAAGGGGTTCCTTTTATAGCCAATTTAAACTGAAAAATAAAAAAACCAATGTTCGGTATGATTGTAAGATTCACGATCAAAATGTGGTTGCAGGGGGCATTTTTTTCTAATTCGGGTGATTTGTGTCGGACCATTAATGCAGGTTTAAAAATGTGGAAAATTTAGGGCAATTTTTTTCATTCATGATTGATTTTCCCTGGTAGCATATTGGAAATATTGATGGGGTTTATTTTTCGAACCAGTTTCGAGCTTATTTTAGTGTTACTTTATCTAATTTAATTATTTCAGGGCGTTTTACATTTTTTAACGTTTTACCTCTTTGTGGTTCAAATTTTCTCTAATAAATTTCGATCAATTTCAAAAAACGGGTTTTTTCCATCCATTTCTATACGATAGAGGGTACAATAATTTGTTAATTTGTAAAAATGATTTTCGCCGTAATAAATATTTTACTACAGGGCAGCTGGGGATAATTTTTTTACTAAGGGATTTTTTGTGATAAATAGGTAAGGTTTTTTAACAATGTTTTTTACATTTAATACCCGGAGTCAATCGTTAAAATTTAAGAGGAACATAAAATTTAATAAATAATATCAATACTTAATTTACAAACTTTATACAAATACATTACAAGAAAGGTGTTACGGTGACGATAATCGGGTTCATAAAATTCTTTGCATCGAAACAGGTATTAAAAAATGGTTGAAAAAGATAATTAAAAAATAAATCAAAACAAATTGTAATCGCTCAATCAAAAACACGTTATAGGGCACTGAAGATCACAAATGTTGTGACAAAAATTAATAAAAACCAAAAATTGGGAACCCCAAAAATTGTTAATAATTATTAACTCGATCCACCGTCAATGTATTATACTTTATAAACAATTTGTTCAGTTTTTTTTTGTAATTTTTGACAGCAAGAAAATTTTCTTCATGATTTCTAATTGTTCGAGCAGATATAATGCCTGTAATAAGCCCTCTACTAAATACCATACTGATACATGTTAGCAATGTCGAATTCTCCATAAATGCTTACGCTAGAGTAATTGCATACATATACGTTTATGTGTTAAAAAGTCGCTTACGGAGGCCAGGGGAGGGGTCCCTTAATACATAGTATATCGGGCCAAAAATATTGGCTTCGTAATATCTAAATGATCCATTTTTCAAGATTCCGATTTTTAAAATGAAGCTGTTTTGAGATAGTATTGTATGCTAAGGACTAAATACAATTTAGAGTAAACATAGGCCCAATAATGAATAAATTTAGGAAACCTCAAATTTATTAATAGATTCATCAAATTTTAATTTATTTATCTTTTGCTGAAAAATTTGATTTTCATTGCTCAATAAATGTAAGTTAACGTAATTGCCAAATGTTCAAAAATAAGGATAGCACTATAGTAGTTATAACTAATTGTTAAAAAGTTTTGGCTGGAAGACTTTTTGGGTTAATTTATTACTATTTACGGATTAATGCGACAATTATAAAAAATATGACAAATGAGCAGCAAAATCTTTTTTTTTTGTAAACATTTTCAACGACGTTTTGCTTGAAAAACAAATGGACATGGAAAAATGTTGACATTTTGGGACCACATAAACTTGCATGATTGAATTATTGTTTGATCGTAAACCGGGACAGAAACAGTTGGAAAAAACGAAAGGAACAAAAATTCTAATCCGTGGTAAAAATGGCGGGAAAAACCAATTTTCAATTCAACGGCCTTTGGTAGTATTTTTTATTTTCGTCTCTTCTTGCTCTTTTTTTAGTAAACTTTTTTCAGACCTTGCCCTAACCCAACCACCTCATCGTAGTTAGGGGTCCGACGGAAATGGGTGGCTATGCGAAAGCCGTACAAGGTAGCTTTTTCATATCATTCTTTGTCGAAGAATAGTTCAATCGGCCCTTTTTTAAGAAGTTTAAAATTCTGTAATTTTCGCATTTCAGCTTTGTGGTCCAGATACAAGTACTTTTCAGCAATTAATTTTCAGAAAATTGTTCACACTCAGCAAACATTTGCGAAAAGTGTGATTGTGGGATGATTTTTGAATCGGATTCTTGGATCTCAGGATGTGCTTTTGAATACTTAAAACTAAGTTTTTAACATTAGATATAGTGTCCAAACTTGTCAAAATAAGCGTTTTTAAATAGTTTTCAATCATAATCTTGCGCCCCAGGGGTCCGATATTAAATGTTGTGAAACTTGCAAAAGACCGTCACATGTTCCTTGGTTAACACAGCCCTGACAAGCTAGATCTGTCTGTTTTATGATTACATTTCTTGTTCCACAGCATCTGGTCTGAGTGGAAACAATCGTATTTCTTTGTCACCGCCTGAATTGTAAAAAAATATAAAACGAATGAAGTCCGAAAATATAAAGTCCGATATGGAAGTTAAATTAATTACTAAAACATTGAATGCCTTCGAGCGTTCATTTTAATGTCCGTTTCACGCAATGTCCGGTTTTTAAACACAAACGATCTTGACGTAAATTTCGGAGTTAAGAATTGGAATTATCTTGATGTCTTGCAAGCATAAAGTTATAAATATCATGAAAGATAGGGAATGTCTTGATTTTATTCTATCTCAAACCTAAACCGTCCACACTTGGTGCGCTAATTTTACCAGGATAAACGAGAATGGGATACGCATGGGTTTTTCTTTGGACCATTCCTGGAGTCTAATCTGCACGATCTTGCTCATTTCTCTACGATTAGTGCAATTTACCATTTCTGCTTGAAGTTTGGCTTTGATCATGCATAATTCCCAAAAACTAAATTTTGTCTTTATAGCAATTTATGTGCACTTAAAAAAAATGAATTTGTCTGGTTACGAGAAGGGCAGTGAATCTTATTATAGGTGCTTACTGCTTTCTTAGTACATATTATCTAGTTTTATTTCATTTCCAGCCACGGTTTGACCGCGCGAGGCTTGGGTTTCGAGCAGGTTAACATTTACACCATCAATTAGAGTTAAATTCTTATTTCCTGGACTAGTCTTGGCGTTTCTCCTAACAGTAACTGGGATAGATATTCTGGCGACCGTTTTTCACTTTCAGAAAAATTTGAGAGGAAAATTCTTGGCATCGTGGCAAAATGCAATGTTACAGCACGAAGCATCTTTTGGTAGTTTATTTGGCTGCCAAGCCCTCCATCAGGATCCGTGGTAAGGGGCCCTTCCAGCGGGACAACTCCGGACCAATTTTTGTTGTAAATGAAAATGCGATAGATGGCATTTGGATCCTTACTGGCAATATAAAGAATTACATAGATTCGAATTGTTAAGAATTATTTTGACATAACCCCAACCAGGCCCCACA
>NW_026971835.1:0-33694 GCF_026151205.1 Bolinopsis microptera | reverse complement strand
TCCCCGGTTAATAGCTCGTTTTTTGGTCTATTATCACCTGGGGAGGGTTGTTAAATACGTGTTGTTAAATACGTGTTGGAAAGAGAGAGAGAGGACGTGTTGGAACTCAATTTAAGTTCGTGATAAAATTCACCATACTGCAAAAAGCCAGAAGTCAAGCGCAATTGCGAAATGCGCATGCTAACCTAAATTTGCAACAACGCACAGGGGCTGAATTACATATTCCGCAGGGTAAAAGGGCCCATTACATATTGTTGTGGATGGAGCTATGTGCCCATCCTTGGAGAACCTTGTGGATGTCCTTGCTGTAAGGCAGTGTTAAACAAGGAACTGAAACCGAGGGTTTCCGTTCAGGCCCTTCACACTTTGTTTCTGTCTAGTTCTAATGTACCGTCACAATAGTGACTTTAATATTGAAGTTGAAGTGCAAACCTTGGTGTCCGCGTTGGATATCCACTAAAACTGTGGCTGTTTCATCTTTTTTTGTGGTTTAAGGTGTTCCTCATGAAGTTCCGTGACCGGGATTATCATGGAGAACAGCTGCTTACCGGGTTTAATATAATAAAGATTATGGCCACTTAGCCATTCTCCCAAGACTAAACCCCAAAACTGCACTCAACTCGATTGCAGTTCACACAATAGTGTTTTAAGATATCTATTTTGTATGAAAGTAACTGAGGAGAAATAGTGTGTGATTATCAATGATAGCGCAAGACCGACTCGGGAAAGGTTCTGATTATTTTAAAAATCTTAGTCGCGAAGTATGATTTAAATATAGTTCAAATCTGAAGAAATCGGGAGAATATTGAAAGTGTTGTACCAGTCAACAGAGGTTTAGGTTTGCAGATGCCGGGGTTGGGGTAGTTTGCCGTCCCAGGGGGCAGGAAAAAATGGCAGGTTCATGAAGACATCTTTATCTAATAAACACGTCCCGTCTCGTTTTGGGCTCTGCCTGTAATGTTATACTTTTTAGGTTCATGTATTTTCCCGGAAATTATTTTGGTTGCATTGTTGTAATGTTTTACTGTTTAGCTTCATGTATTATCCGGAACCCTTATTTATTTAGTTGCATTGTTGTGATGTTTCTGATGAAAATTTTTTGATTTAAATTTCCGTGTATGCGACAAATATTTAAAAGGGGTAAATGCTCTTTTCATGTTGTCTAGTTTCCTGTTATTTCGAGGAATTGCTTTATAATTGCCCCTCAATATTTTTGACCCGAAAATCACAAGGTAGAGAGCATCCTGGATCACACCAAAAACAGGCCTGTTACTCTGCGGTGTTACTTTGTTTTCGTGGTACTGCCATTATCTCAGCTATCTCCCCTTTCGCTTCCATGCTTGGGGCGCGTGTACGTTCATTTCATCTCCATCGAAATCGCGTTGTAGGGTGTTGTTACACTCAAGTTGAATCTAGTGAAAGGGATTGGTAGGTGTTGTTCACTCAAGTTGAATCTAGTGAAAGGGATTGTGGGTGTTGTTACACTTCAAGTTGAATCTAGTGAAAGGGGGTGTAGGGTGTTGTTACACTCAAGTTGAATCTAGTGAGAGGGATTGTAGGGTGTTGTTACACTCAAGTTGAATCTAGTCTCAAGTTAAATCTAGTGAAAGGGATTGTAGGGTGTTGTTACACTCAAGTTGAATCTAGTGAGAGGGATTGTAGGGTGTTGTTACACTCAAGTTGAATCTAGTGAAAGGGATTGTAGGGTGTTGTTACACTCAAGTTGAATCTAGTGAGAGGGATTGTAGGGTGTTGTTACACTCAAGTTGAATCTAGTGAGAGGGATTGTAGGGTGTTGTTACACTCAAGTTGAATCTAGTGAGAGGGATTGTAGGGTGTTGTTACACTCAAGTTGAATTTTAGTGAGAGGGTTTGTGGGTGTTTTTTACATAAAAGGTTTAAAATCTAGGGGGGGGGTTTTGTGGGGTTTGTTTTTTTCCATTTCCAATTGGGGGGAATTAGTGAGGGGGGATTTTTTGGGGTTGTTTTTTCCCCATTTCAAGTTGAATCTCAGTAAAAGGGGGTTTGGGAGGGGGGGTTTTTTTCCCCCAATTTAAAGGGGTTGATTTTTTTAGTGAGGGGGAAAATGATTGCCCAAAAATTTGATATTTGGTTTAAATATTTGGGTTTGGATTTATGAAAAATGGAAAGGGGGTTTTTTCGGGGCCTAGAACAAAAAAATTTTGGTTTTTTTTAACCTTTAATACCCAAATTTTCGTAGGCCCTTTTGGGCAAAGTTTTCCCGTTTCCCCCCAAAAAAAATTTTAAAATTTTGTTTTTAAATTTAAAATTTTTTCCAAAAAATTTTTTCATTTTCCCAAACCTTAGTGGGGGGCCCCCGGGGGGTGGGAATTTTTGATTTTGGGGCCCCAAAATCATACTCATTTTAAATGGGAGGTAGGGGGGTCTTTTTGAAACACGGGGAAGGGGGGGTTTCCCCGCCCGGGAATGGGGCCTTTTTTTCGGGGTTTTTCCCCCTTAATTTTGTAAGGGGGCGGGTTTCCCCGTTTCCGTTTTTCTTGTTTTTAACCCAAAAAGAAAAGGGAAAGGGGAAAAAGTAAAGTAAAGTAAGTAAATTTAAAGTAAAGAAAATTTTAAAATTTTAAAAGTAAATTTTAAAGTAAAGAAAAAATTTAAAAGTAAATTTTTTAAATTTTTTAAAAAATTTAAAAAAAACATCATAAAAATTTTGTCTACAAATTTTTAATCGCCCCCTACGGGGGAAATTTATATCCCCAATTTTGGGGGAAAAATTTTTTTTCGTTTTTTAAACCCAAAAAAGGGGGAAATTTTTTGGGGGGAAATTTCCTGGGGCCCAAAATTTTAAAAATTTTTTCTTAACGGAAAGGGGAAAAAATTTAATTGCTTCCTTTTTTTCGTGAAAAGTAATCTACTGAAAAGGGGATTTAATCCCTTATGTAAGAAAAAAATAAAAAAAAAACCTAAAAATTCTTTCCTATTTTTTTCCCGGTTGTCTCTGTTTGGTTGTATTTTCCCAACCGGGGGGTGTTATAAAGGTTTAAAACGTAAAAACGAGTTCACTAAAAACCGTTCATTTTTTAAGGGGGGGGTTCCCATTTCGGGGCCCAGGGGGGGTTTTTGGGGAAAATATTTCCCCCGGGGCCACTCCTAACTCGGTCAAATTCCCTTTAAAGGGGAATTTTTGGTTTTGGAAAAATCATTTTTAAAATTATAAAATTTGGTTTAAACCATATAAAATTTTTTTTCATTTTTTCAGAATTTTTATTTTTTAATCATTTTTACTAAATTTAAAAAATTTTCCCCTTTAAAATTTAACGGGTTTCTTGGGGGAAAAATTTCCTACTGGGTTTTCCCATAAAAGTTTCCTGGGGGAACCAGCCCCCCCTTTTTTCCCCAAGGGGGTGGATTTTGATAGCTTTGGGGGAAACTTTTTTCCCCCCTTTTCGTTGAGTTGTTTTTTTCGTTTTTTTGGGGAATTCTTTGGGTCCCCCAAAGTGGAAAAAACTTTTAAAAAATAAAGTTAAATGAAATTTAAAAATAAAAATTTCCCAAATTGTGGCCAAAATTATTTTAATAAAAACTTTTTTTTTACCAACTTCACTTCAATAAAATTTTTTTTCAAATTTTTTTCAATGAATTTTCACATTTAATGGGGGCTTTTCCGTACCTGCCGGGGAAGGGTTTCAAACTTTTCGAAAAATTAATTTTTTTGGGGCGGCCTTCCCTTTTCCCCTTCTTTCCTTCCGGGGTTTTCCCGGGTTTGTTTGTTAAAAAATACCCCAACCCTGTGAGAAATTTTCATGTGACATCGGGGAAAAAAATTGTTTTTCTTTGAGGGGGAAGGTCGGGGCCCCTGCTTGCGGAGGGGGCCCCCGGTAGGGGACTGGGTTTTAATTTTAAAGGGTTCGGGAGGGGTTTAAAAAAGCGGGGATCCCAATTCCAAAAATTTTGCACCCCCTTTTTTTCTTTTTGATTCCCTGTGGGAGTTTTTGTGGGTTTGGAAAATTTTTGCTTTGTTTAAATTTTTGATCAGTAAAAAGTTTTTCGGGACAAAAAAATAAACAATTTTGGGGGGACATGAAACGGGGAAAAAATTTACCACTCCCCCCCCCCCAAACCCCCCCCCCCCCAAAACCCCCCACCCCCCCCTGAAAAAATTTTTTTCTTGATCAAAATTGACCCTTCCCTTTGAAGAGGGGGCCCGGGGAACTTTTCCCTTTTGGGGGCCCCATTTTGGGGATCTTCTTTCCGGCGTTTCCCCCCTTTTTCCACTTTCTTCCCCCCTCGGGCCGGGGGTTTTCCTTTCCCAAATTTTCTTCGGGAGGGTTGGGGGGCGGGGGGAAATGGGCCCCCCACAACCCCCCCGGGGTTTTGGTTTGGGGAAAATTGCCCCTTTTCTACCCAAAAACAAAATGGAAAAAAGCGCCTTTCCCGGCCCCTTTAAAAGCCAAGAAAAAGAGGCGAGGAAAAAAAAGCAAAACCCTTTGTTTGTCGCTTTGGCGAAACCGGCCCCCCGGCCAAAAAATTGCCGGGGGTTTTGCGAAAAAAACTTTTTTTTTCAGGTTTTTAAAATAAATTTCGCGCGTGGGGCAAAATTTTGCTCTTTAATGTTCCTAAAAATTGGAGACTTTTTTTCTAAATTTTCCCGGGATTTGGGGCCCAAGGGGAAAGGGCCTAAAAAAACTGATTTTTTAACTTAAAAGGGTTTCAGTTCAAATTTGGGACGGGAAAAATTTTTTTTTTAAACCGGTAAAAAAAAAGGGGAACCCCTTTTGGGGGACATTGTTCCGGGGAAATTTTTCCAGGGGAAATTTGGGGGAAAGGGGGGGGAATTAGGGGGGGGGGAATTCCGTTTTTTATTGTTTTTAAAAAGGCCCCTTTTAAAATTCCCCTGTTTGGGGCTTAAATGAGTTTTGGTTTTTTTCCCCTCAAAAAAACCAAAAGGGACCTTTAACAGGCAAAAAAAAGGAAAGAAAAAAAAAGGGGGGGGGGCGAACCATTTTTTCCCAAAAAAAAATCCCCCAAAAATTTTGTTTTCCTTTAATTTTCCCCCTTTAAAAAAGGGTCCCCAAAAGGGATTTTGGTTTGGGGCACCCGGGTTTTGATCTGGGAAGTACGTTACCAGTTTTTTGGGGGCCCTTTAAAGGGGGGAAAATGGGCCGAAAAATGGGCCAAAAAGGGGGCATTTTGGGGTTTTGTTTTAAAAATTTGAAAATTTCCCAAAAGCCAGTTTTTTCGGTTTTTAGTTGGGGGGGGAAAACATCCCCCAAAATTGGTGGGGGGGTTGGTTGCATGGGAGGTATTTTACGGGTTTTGACCCGTTGCAAAAAAACCCGGGGTTCCCCAAGATTAAAAAAAGGGCCCCCTTAAAAAGATTTTTTTAAAAAATTGGGACTTTTTTTGGAATCCAGGGGAAAATTTTTTGGGGGGAAACCATAAATTTCCCCCAAAAAAAACGTCCCCAACGGGATTTTTGGGTTTGGCCCCCCCGGGGTTGGGTTTTGGGGGAAAGTCCCTTTTACCGGGTTATTTGGGGCCTTCGGGGGGGGGAAAAGGGGGCCAAAAAAAAGGGGGGGGCCCAAAAAAAGGGGGGCTTTTTGGGGGGGTTTTTAAAAATTTGAGTTTTCAAAGCCAGTTTTTCGGCTTTAGTTGGTTTTGGGGGAACATCCCCCAAATTTTGGTTGGGGTGGGGTTCCCTTAGGGGTATTTAAAAAAGTGGGGTCCCGTTGAAAGGAACTTTTCCGGGGTTTTTCCCAAATTTAAAAATGATTTGGGAAAAAGATTTTTTTAAAAAAAATTTGGGGGGGGGGAAATTTTTGGGGAAACCAAAGGGGGGAATTTTTTGGGGGAACTTCCATTTTTTTGGGCCCAAAAAAGTCCCCCCAAATGGGTTTGGGGTTGGGGCCAACCCTGGTTAAATTGGAAGTACGTTACCAGTTTTTGGGGGCCCTTTCCAGGGGGGAAAAAGGGGGGCCGAAAAAAAGGGGGGGCCCCGAAAAAGGGGCCCATTTTCGGGTGTTTTAAAAATTTTGGGGTTTTAAAAAAGGGCCTTTTTTTTGGGGTTTTTGGGTTGGCGGGGGGGCCCATCCCCCTTTTTTGGGGGGTGGGTGATTTTGCCATGAGGTAGTACAATTTGTGATCCGTTGCAGTTTTCCGGGTTTTCCCAAAGTTTTTTCCAAAAAGGGACTTAAAAAAAGGGTTTTTTGTAAAAAATTTGGGGGGACTTTTTTGGGAACCCCAGGGGGAATTTTTTTTGGGGAGACTTTCCTTTATTTCGCCCAAAAACCCGTCCCCAAAAGGGATTTTGGTTGGCACCCTGGTTGTTTCGGGGAAGTACTTCCCCATTTTAATTTGGGGCCTTCGGGGGGGAAAAGGGGGGGGGCCCAAAAAATTGGGGGGGAAAAAAGGGGGGCTTTTTTGGGGGGGTTTTAAAAAATTTAGTTTTTTCAAACCCAGTTTTTTGGGTTTTTGTTGGGGGGGGGGAAAAATTGCCCTTTTTTGGTTGGGGGTTTGAGTTGCTTTTGGGGGGTAGTAAAAAGTGTGTTTCCGTTGCAAAAAAATCCGGGGTTTCCCAAAAATTTAAACCCTTGGACTTAAAAAAGGGTTTTTGGGGAAAAATTTGGGGGGACTTTTTGGGGGAAAATCCAGGGGGGAATTTTTTTGGGGGAGAAAACCCTTTATTTCCCCCAAAAAACGTTTTCCAATGGGTTTTGGTTTTTGGAACCCGGGTTTAAATTCTGGAATTTCGTTCCCCGTTATTTGGGGGCCCTTCGGGGGGGGAAAAGGGGGCCGGGAAAAAATGGGCCGGGAAAAGGGGGGCCTTTTTTTCGGGTTTTTTCAAATTTAAAGTTTTCCCCAAAAACCCGGGATTTTCGGCTTTTATTTGGTTTGGGGAAGGGCCCCCAAATTGGTGTGGGTGATTTTTGCAAAAGAGGTTTTCCCAAGTGTGACCCTTTGGGCAAAAATTTCCCGGGGTTCCCCCAAAATTCCCAAAAAAAAGGGACTTAAAAAAAGTTTTTTGAAAAAAAAAAATTTGGGGGGCCCTTTTTGGGGGAACCCGGGGGGGAAAAATTTTTTTGGGGGGGACACCCCCAATTTGGGCCCTAAAACGTTTCCAATTTGGGGGTTTGGTTGGCCCCCGGGTTTTGATTTGGAAATTTTTTCTTTTTACCCGGGTTTTTTTTGGGGGCCTTCAGGGGGGGAAAAAATGGGCCGAAAAAGGGGCCCGAAAAGGGGGATTTTCGGGGGTTTTTAAAATTTGGGATTTAAAAGCCGGGATTTTCGGCTTTGGGGTTGGCGGGGGGAAAGGGCCCAAAAATTGGTGTGGGGGGGGGTTGCATAAAAGGTATTTTCCAAGTGGGGGATCCGTTCCCCAGAAATTTGGGGGGTTTCCCAAGTTTTAAAAAAGGGGATTTGGGAAAAGGATTTTGTAAAAAAAATTTGGGGGGGGAAATTTTGGGGAATCCAGGGGGAATTTTTTTTGGAGACATCCTTTTTTATTTCGCCCTAAAAACCCGTCCCCAAGGGAGTTTGGTTGGAAAACCCCTGGTTGTTGGGAAAAAGTTTTTTTTTCCCCATTTTTTTGGGGCCTTCCCGGGGGGGAAAAAAATTGGGGCCGAAAGGGGGGGCATTTTGGGGTTTGTTTTCAAATTTGGGGGGATTTAAAAACCCCAGTTTTTTCGGTTTTTTAGGGGGGCTGGGGAACTTTTTCCCCCAAAATTTTTGGGTGGGGGGTGGTTGCATAGAGGTATTTAAAAAGTGTGACCCCGTTGCAGAAACCCCGGGGTTTTCCCAAGATTCAAAATGATTTAAAAAAGGTTTTTTGAAAAAAATTTGGGGGGACATTTTGGGGAAACCCCAGGGGGTTTTTTTTTTGGGGGCCCTTTTCCTTTTTTCCCGCCCTTAAAAAACCCGTCCCCAAATTGATTTTGGGTTTGGGAACCCATGGTTAAATTCGGGAAAAATTTACGTTACCAGTTTTTGGGGGGAATTCGGGGGGGGGGGAAAATTTTGGGGCCCAAAAAGGGGGGTTTTTTTTGGGGGTTTTTTTTTAAAATTTGGTTTTCAAAGGCCAGTTTTTTCGGTTTTTTGGGTTGGGGGGGGGGGACTTCCCCAAAATTTTGGTGGGGGTTTGGATTTTGCATAGAGGTTTTGTCCCAAGTGTGTTTCCGTGGCAAAAAACCCGGGGGGTTTCCCAAAAATTAAAAAAATGGCCTTAAAAAGTTTTTTGAAAAAAATTTGGGGGGGGATTTTTGGAAAATCCAGGGAAAAATTTTTTTGGAGAAAATTCCAAAAATTTGGGCCCAAAAAAACGTCTCCAAGGAGTTTGGTTGGGCCCCCTGGTTGATTCGGGGGAAAAGTAAGGGTTACCGTTTTTTGGGGGGGACTTCCGGGGGGGAAAAGGGGGGCCCGAAAAAGGGGGAATTTTTTGGGGGGGTTTTTTTTCAAATTTGGGGAATTTTAAGCCGGGTTTTCGGCTTTGGGGTTGGTTGGGGACTTTGCCCAAATTTGGGTTTTGTGGGTGATTTGCTTTAGGGGTTTATTTCCCCAAAAGTTTGTTTCCTTGGGGCAAAAATTTCCGGGTTTTCCCCAAGTTTTCAAAAAATTTTCTTAAAAAAGTTTTTAAAAAAATTGGAGAAAAATTTTTGGAAACCCCAAATGGGAAATTTTTTGGGGGGAACATCCATATTTCCCCCTTAAAAAACCGTCTCCAAAGGATTTTTGGTTTGGGGGCCCCCCGGGTTTGATCGGGGAATTTACTTTCCCCAGTTTTTTTGGGGGCCTTCAGGGGGGGAAAAAGGGCCCCAAAAAAAAATTGGGCCCAAAAAGGGGGGCATTTTCGGGTTTTTTTAAATTTAAAGTTTTTTAAAACCCAAGATTTTTGGTTTTTATTTGGGGTGGGACTTTTGGCCCCAAATTGGTGGGGGTTTGGATTGAAATTAGGGAAATTTAAAAAAGGGTGTGACCCCTTTCCCGGGAAATCCAGGGTTTCCCAAGATTAAAAAAGGGGAACTTAAAAAAAGGTTTTTTGGTAAAAAAATTGGGAAAGGAACCTTTTTTTGGAACCCGGGGGAAAAATTTTTTTTGGGGGAAGGACACCCCATTTTTTTCCCCCCCTAAAACGTCCCCAAATTTGGATTTTTGGTTGGCACCCTGGTTGATTGGAATTTCCCCTTTTACCAGTTATTTGGGGCCTTCGGGGGGGGAAAAAGGGGGCCGAAAAATGGGGCCAAAAAGGGGGGCATTTTGGGGTTTTGGTTTTTCAAATTTGAGTTTTCCCAAAAGGGGCCGTTTTTCCCGGGCTTTATTTGGGCGGGGGGAAGGGCCCAAAAAATTGGTGGGGGGTTGATTTTGCTAGAGGTAGGACAATTTGTGTCCCGGTTTGCAAAAAACCCGGGGTTTTCCCCCAAGATTCAAAATGCCCTTAAAAAAGATTTTTTTAAAAAAATTGGGGGGGGAAAATTTTTTGGAAAATCCAGGGGGAATTTTTTGGGGAATCTTTTATTTGGGCCCTAAAAAACCGTTTTCCAAGGGGTTTGGGGGGAAACCCTGGTTTTTTGGGGAAGGGACTTTACCATTTTTTTTGGGGGCCTTCAGGGGGGGGAAGGGGGGCCCGGGAAAAGGGGGGCCAAAAAAAAGGGGGGCCCTTTTTCGGGTGTTTTCAAAAATTTAAAGTTTTTTAAAAACCCGGGATTTTCGGGTTTTTAGTTGGCGGGAAATTTTCCCCAAAATTTTGGTGTGGGTGGTTTGCTTGGGGGAAAGTAAAAGTGGGGTTTTCGTTGCAGAAAACCCGGGGTTTCCCCCAAGATTAAAAAATGATTAAAAAAGTTTTTGGGAAAAAAATTGGGGGGGAAAATTTTTGGGAAAATTTTCCCATGGGAATTTTTTGGGGGGGGAAACCTTCCAAAATTTTCCCCCTAAAAGGGGTTTCCCCCCAAATGGTTTGGGGGGGCCCACCGGGGTTGTTTTGGAAAGTATTTTCCAGTTTTTTGGGGGCCTTCGGGGGGGGGAAAAAAAGGGGGCCCGGAAAGGGGGGGCCATTTTCGGGTTTTTTTTAAAAAATTTGTTTTTTTAAAAGGGGCCAAAGTTTTTCGGCTTTGTTGGCGGGGGGGAAATGCCCCAAATTGGTGTGGGGTGATTTTTGCATTGGGGTTTGAAAAAGTGTGTTTCCTTTGGGCCAAAAAATTTTCCGGGGGGTTCCCCCAAAGTTTTTAAAAAGGGAACTTAAAAAAAGTTTTTGGGAAAAAAAAATTGGGGGGGCCTTTTTGGGAAAAATCCTTTGGGGAATTTTTTTTTGGGGGGGAACTTTTCCCAAAAATTTTCGCCCTAAAACTTTTCCCCAAGGGTTTTTTGGTTGGCCCCGGGGTTGGGTTTCGGGGAAGTACGTTCCCGGGTTTTTTGGGGGGATTTCCCGGGGGGGGAAATTTTGGGGCCGAAAAGGGGCTTTTTTCGGGTGTTTTTAAAAAATTTTGGGGGTTTTTTTAAAAAACCCCGATTTTGGGCCCTTTAAATTTTGGCGGGGGGGCCCTTCCCCCAAATTTGGGTGTGGGGTGATTTGGCCCTAGAGGTAGAAACCAAGTGTTTTTTCCTTTTTCCCAAAAAATTTTTCCGGGTTCCCAAGATTCAAAAGGGGCCCTTAAAAAAGGGTTTTTTTGTAAAAAAAATTGGGGGGAAAAATTTTGGGGAAAATGGGAATTTTTTTTTGGGACACCCCATTATTTCCCCCCAAAAAACCCGTTTTCCAAATTGAGTTTGGTTGGCCCCGGGGTTGATCTGGGAATTTAGGGTTTACCAGTTTTTTGGGGGGGATTAAGGGGGGAAAGGGGGAAAAAAAACCGAAAGGGGGCCCCTTTTGGGGGTTGTTTTTCAAATTTGGGGATTTAAAAAACCCAAGTTTTTTGGGGGTTTAGTTGGCGGGGGAAACATCCCCAAAATTTGGGTGTGGGGGGATTTTGAAATAGAGGGTTGTAAAAGTTTTGGAATCCTTTGGGCAGGAAACCCGGGGGTTCCCAAGAATTCAAAATTTGTCTTTGAAAAGATTTTTGAAAAAAAAAATTGGGGGCCCTTTTTTGGGGAATTTTTTCCCAGGGGAATTTTTTGGGGGGAATCCATATTTCCCCCAAAAAACCGTTTCCAATGATTTTTTTGGTTTGGGGCACCCGGTTGATCGGGGGAATTTAAGGGTTAAACCCAGTTTTTTAGGGTTCGGGGGGGGGAAAAGGGGCCCCCCCCGAAAAGGGGCTTTTTGGGGGTGTTTTAAAATTTTTTTGGGAGATTTCAAAAACCCAAAGGATTTTCGGCTTTTTTGGGGGCGGGGGCTTTCCCCCAATTTGGTTTGGGGGGTGATTTTGCATAAGGGTAGAAAAAAGGGGTGTTTCCGTTGCAGAAACCCCGGGTTTTCCCAAAAAGTTTCAAAAGGGAACTTGAAAAGATTTTTTAAAAAAATTGGAGACTTTTTGGGGAATCCAGGGGGAAATTTTTTGGGGGAGTTTTCCAAATTTTCCCCCAAAAAAAAAGGTCCCCCAAAGGGGAAGGTTGGGGGTTTTGGCCCCCGGGTTTTGGATCGGGAAAAATTTCGGTTACCAGTTTTTGGGGGCTTTTCAGGGGGGGGGGAAAAAAATTGGGGCCGGGGAAAAAAGGGGGCCTTTTTTCGGGTTTTTTTAAAAATTTTGAGTTTTTTAAAAAGCCAGTTTTTTTGGGGTTTTTATTTGGGCGGGGGGACTTTCCCCAAAATTTTGGTGGGGGGGGGGTTTTGGGGAATTTAGAGGTATTTTCCAATTTGTAAATCCTTTTTTGCAAAAAATCCGGGGTTCCCCAAAAAATTCAAAAGGCCCTTGAAAAAGATTTGTAAAAAATTGGGGGGGACTTTTTTGGAAATTCCTTTGGGTTTTTTTTGGGAAAACATCCAAAAAAATTTTCGCCCTAAAACTTTTTCCAATAAATTTTGGTTTGGGGCACCCGGGTTTGGGATCGGGAAAGGGTACGTTAGCAGTTTTTTTGGGGGGGCCCTTTTCGGGGGGGGAAAAAAGGGGTCCAAAAAAGGGGGGCTTTTTTTCGGGTTTTTTCCCCAAAATTTGAAAATTTCCCCAAAGGGCCCGATTTTTCGGTTTTTAAATTTTGGTTTGGGGAACAGGGGGCCCCAAAATTGGGGGTGGGGGGGTTTGGTTTTTGCTTTTAGAGGGTATTTCCCCAAGTGTGACCCCGGTTGAAAAGGGGAAAACCCGGGTTTCCCCCAAGGGTTTTCAAAAATGACTTGAAAGTTTTTTGGAAAAAAAATTTTGGGGGGGGACATTTTGGAATCCAGGGGGAAATTTTTTTGGGAAAAGGTTTTTTTTTTTTTTGGAAATCTAAAAAATTTTAAAAAAAACCCCAAAATTGCCCTTTTTGGGGGCCCATTTTTCGGCCTTTTTTCCCCCCGGGAAGGCCCCCAAAAAAAAGGGTTTTAATTTTTCTTCCGGGATCAAAAAAGGGGGGGCCAAAACCAAAAAAACTAAATTGGGGGGGACCCCCCTTTTGGGGGAAAATTTTGGGGGAGGGCCCAAAAAAAAAAATTTCCCCCAATGGACCCCCAAAAAAAATGTCCCCCTTTTTTTTTAAAAAAATTTTTTTTTTAAAATTTTCATTTTGGAATTTTGGGGAAACCCCCGGATTTCCTGAAAGGGGTTTTCCATTGAAAATACCTCTTTTAAACTCCCCCACCCCAAATTTGGGCATTTTTCCCGGAAAAAATTTAAAACCCCCAAAAAAAATTCGGGTTTTTAAAATTTCCCCCAAAATTTAAAACACACCCAAAAATCCCCCTTTTTGGGGGCCCCCTTTTTTTGGGGGCCCCTTTTTTTCCCCCCTGGGGGGGCCCCAAATAAACCCCTTTGGTAATTTCTTCCAAAAATAAAACCCCAGGGTGCCAACCAAAAAACTCTTTTTGGGGGAAGGTTTTTTTGGGGGCGAAATTTTGGATGTCCCAAAAAAAAAATTCCCATGGTTTTCCAAAATGTCCCCCAATTTTTTCCACAAAAAATCTTTTAAAGGGTCTTTTTTGGAATCTTGGGAACCCGGCCTTTTTTGAAACGGACCAAAAGGGGTATTTCCTCTTTTTGAAAAACTCCCCCCACCCAAAAAAATTTGGGGGCCATGCCCCCCAAGGCCAAAACCTTAAACCCAAAAAATCTGGGCCTTTTGGAAAACTCAAAATTTGGGAAAAAACCCCCAAAAAAAATCCCCCTTTTTCGGGGCTTTTTTTTTGGGCCCCAATTTTTCCCCCCTTAAAAGGGCCCCAAAAAACAAAATGGTAACTTTACTTTCCAGATTCAACCGGGGTTTTGAAAACCAAAAAACTTTTGGGAAAGAGGGTTTTTTAGGGCCAAATTTTAATTTTTTGCCCCAAAAAAAAATTCCCCCCTTTGGTTTAAAAAATTTTGCCCTCCAAATTTTTTTCCCCCAAAAATTTTTTTAAAAATTTTCATTTTTAAATTTTGGGGGAAACCCCGGGGTTTTCCCTGAAAACCGGAAAAAAACCCCTTTTTTTACTACCTCCTTTTTGCAAAATTTCACCCACCCCCAATTTTGGGGGGGCCAGGGTCCCACCCCCAACCCAAAAAAACCCGGGGAAAATTTCTGGTTTTGAAATTCAAATTTAAAAAAAAACCCACCCCGAAAAGGGGGCCCTTTTCGGCCCTTTTTGGGGGCCCATTTTCCCCCTTTAAAAGGGCCCCCCAAATTTAAACTGGTTTTAAACCTTTAATTTTAGATCCCCCCAAGGGTGAAAACCCAAAAACTCGGGGGGGAGTTTTTTTTAGGGGCCGAAATTTGGGAGGGGTTTTTCCAAAAAAAAATTTTTCCCATTGGATTAAAAAATTTTGTCTAAAATTTTTTTTTAAAAATTTTCTTTTAAAGCTTTTTTTGACACCTTTTTGGGGGAAAACCCTTTTTTCTGAACGGACCACCCCCTTGAAATACCTTTTATCCCAACTCAACCACAACAAAGTTGGGCTTTCCCCAGCCAAAAATAAAGCCAAAAAAATCTGGCTTTAAAATCTAAAATTTTTGAAAAAAAAACCCCCAAAAAAATTTGCCCCTTTTTTGGGCCCAAAATTTTTTTGGGGGAAATTTTTTTCCCCCCCTGGGGCCCCCAAATAAAGGGTTTAACGTTTTTTCCCAGTTTAAACCCCCAAGGGTGCCAAAAAAAAACCCCTTTGGGGGGGCCCGTTTTAGGGGGGAAAAATGGAGGTCCCCAAAAATTTTTTCCCATGGTTTCCCAAAAAATTTGTCCCCCAAAATTTTTTCCCCAAAATCTTTTAAAAAAGGGTCTTTTTTGGAATTTGGGGAAACCCCCGGTTTTTTTCGGGAAAACCGGGGTCCAATTTGTTTTTCCTCTAGGAAAACCCCCACCCCCCCAAATTTTGGGCATGCCCCCGGCCAACAAAAACCCAAAAAATTGGTTTTTAAAAATTCAAATTTGAAAAAAACCCAAAAATTTTCCCCCCTTTTTTGGGCCCCATTTTTGGGGGGCCCCAAAATTTTCCCCCCTGGGGGGGCCCCAAATTTAAAGGGAAACCCTTTTATTTCGGGATAAACCGGGGTTTGGCCAAAAACCCAAAAACTCTTTGGGGGGGAGGGGTTTTGGGGGGGCAAAAATTATGGATTTTCTCCCAAAAAAATTCCTTGGATTCCCAAAAATGTCTCCAATTTTTCACAAAAATCTTTTCAACCCCTTTTTTGAATTTTGGGAAAAACCCGGGGGAGTTTTGAAAGGTTTCCCCCACTTTTTAATTTTCCCTTTTTGAAACCTTAAAACCCAAAAAAAAATTTCCTTGGGGGGCAGGCCCCCAAGCAAACTTAAAGCCAAAAAATTTCGGGCCTTTAAAAATCTCAAATTTTTTTTAAAAAAACCCCCGGGAAAATTTTCCCCCCTTTGGGGGGGCCTTTTTCCCGGCCCCTTTTTTTCCCCCTTAAAGGCCCCAAAAAACCCGGGTTTTTTTTAACTTTATTTTCCGGGTTTTAAAAAAACCGGGGGGTGGAAAAACCCCAAAAAAACTAAATTTGGGGGGACTTTTTTTGGGCGAAATTTTGGGATGTTTTCCCAAAATTTTTTTCCCCAGGGGTTTCCCAAAAAAGGGTTCCCCCAATTTTTTAAAAATTTTCCTTTTTCCAAGCTTTTTTGAATCTTGGGGAAAACCCGGATTTTTTTGCAAGGATACACTTTTACAAAACCTCTTGAAAAAACCCCACCACCCCCAAATTTTGGGGAATTTTTTTCCCAGCCAAACCTTAAAACCCCCAAAACCCCCTCCTGGCCCCCTTTTTGGGAAATCAAAAAATTTGAAAAAAAAACCCGAAAATTTGGCCCCTTTTCGGGGCCCTTTTTTTTTGGGGGCCCCTTTTTTCCCCCTAAAGGGGCCCCCCAAAAATAACGGGTTTTAAAATTTCTTCCGTTTTAAAACCGGGGGGCCCAAAACCAAAAAAATCTTTGGGGGGAAAAGGGGGGGTTTTTTGGGGGGGGCCAAAACACCCGGAAGTCTCCAAAAAATTTTTCCCAAGGATTCCAAAAGGGTTCTCCAAATTTTTCAAAAAATTTTTCTTTTAAAAGTATTTTGAATCGGGGAAACCCCGGATTTTCTGAAAACCGGAATCCCACCCCCCTTGTAAAAACCCCCATGAAAAAAACAACCCACCCCCCCAAATTTTGGGGGGAATGTCCCCGCCAAAAAAAAAGCCCGAAAAATCTGGTTTTTTGGAAAATCTCAAAATTTGAAAAAACCCGAAAAAGGGCCCCTTTTGGGCCCCCATTTTTTGGGGGCCCCCTTTTTCCCCCCCTGAAAGGCCCCAAAAAAATTTGGTAACTTATTTCCCCAGATAAACCCGGGTCCCAAAAACCAAAATTCTTTGGGGAAAAGGTTTTAAAGGGGGGGAAAAATTTGGATGTCTCCAAAAAAAAATTTTTCCAATGGTTTCCCCAAAATGCCCCCTTTTTTTTTTTAAAAAAAATTTTTTTCCAAGCCCCTTTTTTAAAAAATTTTGGGGGGAAACCCGGTTTTCCCTGCAACGGACCAAAAACTTTTTCCCCCTTCCTCTACCCAATCACCCAACCCCCAATTTGGGGGAATTTTCCCACCCAAAACCCTAAACCCAAAAAATTTCCGGCCCTTTTTTTTAAAAAATTCACATTTTGAAAAAAACCCAAAAATTTTGGCCCCTTTCCCCCGGGGCCCAAAATTTTTTTCGGCCCAAATTTTCCCCCTAAAGGGGCCCCAAAAAAAAGGGTTAAAAATATTCCCGGATCAACCGGGGTTTCCCATCCAAATTTTGGGGGGACGTTTTAGGGCGAAAATTTTGGGATTTTCCCCCAAAAAAACCCCCAAATTTTTTTCCCCAAAAAAATTTTCCCCCAAATTTTTAACCAAAATTTTTTTTTTTAAAAGGGTAATTTTAAAATTTTTGGGAAAAAACCCGGGGGATTTTTTGAAAAAAGGGAAACACCTTTTTTTACTCCTCTAAAAAACCCCTCCCCCCCACCCCCAATTTGGGAAGGGGTCCCAGCCAAAACAAAAAGGAAATTTGGGGTTTTGGGAAAATCCTAAAATTTGGGGGAAAAACCCCCCCAAAAAAAGGGCCCCTTTTTTGGGGCCCTTTTTTTTGGGCCCCAATTTTTCCCCCCCTGGGGCCCCCCCCAAAAAAAAAACGGGAAAAAAACGCCCTTTCCGGTTTAAAAACCCCAGGGTGCCAACCCAAAAATTTGGGGAAAAGTTTTAGGGGGGGAAATTTGGGATTGCCCCAAAAAATTTCCCCCCTTTGGTTTCCCCCAAAAATTTTCCCCAAATTTTTTTTTTAAAAAATTTCCTTTTTTAAAAGTTTTTTGGGAATTTTGGGGGGAACCCCCGGGGTTTTTCCCAAAAAAGGGATAAAAACACTTTTTTTCCTCCCCTTTTTCCCAACCCAAAACCCCCCCCCCAAATTTGGGGCATTTTTCCCAAACCCAAAAAAAAAACCAAAGGCCAAAAAAATTTTGGGTTTTTAAACCAATTTTAAAATTTTGGGAAAAAAAAAACCCCGGAAATTCCCCCCTTTTTTGGGCCCAAATTTTTTTGGGGGCCCCCCTTTTTTTTCCCCCCGAAGGGCCCCCAAAAAAATGGTAAATTTACTTCCAAATAAACCCCCGGGGGGTTGCCAACCCCAAAAAACCTCATTGGGGGGATTTTTTGGGGCGTTTTTGGGGGTTTTCCCCCAAAAAAAATTTCCCATGGATTTCCAAAATTTTGGTTTTAAAATTTTTTACAAAAATCTTTTAAAAGTCATTTTAAATTTGGGAAACCCGGTTTTCAGGCAAAGGAAAATTTAAACACTTGTTAATTTTAACCTTTTTTCCCAAACCCTAAACCCAAAACCCCCCAATTTGGGAATGTCCCCGGGGAAAAATTTAAGCCTAAAAAAAATTCGGTTTTTGGGAAATTTTTCAAATTTTTGGAAAAAAACCCCCGGGAAAATTTGCCCCTTTTTTGGGGCCCCCAAATTTTTCGGCCCTTTTTTCCCCCCCCCTGAAGGGGGCCCCAAATTTTAATGGAAACGTACTTCCCGAAAAAAAACCGGGGGTTCCCCAAAACCCAAAATTTCTTGGGGGGACTTTTTTTTGGGGGCAAAAAATTGGTGTTTTCCAAAAAAAAAAATTTCCCAATTTGGGATTCCCAAAATTTGTTAAAAATTTTTCCCACAAAATTTCTTTTCAAGGCTTTTTTTAAATTTTGGGGGAAAAACCCCGGATTTTTTTTAAAAAAAGGGGATCCCCCACTTTGTATTTTACCTCTATTGAAAATCCCCACACCAATTTGGGCCTTTGCCCCCAACCCAAAAATTTAAAGCCGAAAAATTTGGGATTGGGGGGAAAATTTAAAAAAATTTTGGGGGAAAAACACCCCAAAAAAATCCCCCTTTTGGGGGCCCCATTTTTTCGGCCCCCTTTTTTTTCCCCCCGGGAAAGGGGCCCTTTCAAAAAAAAACGGGTTTAACCCGTATTTCCCCAGTCAAAAGGGGGGTTGGCCAAAACCCCAAAAAACTCATTTGGGGGACGTTTTGGGGAAAAATTTTGGGAGTTTTCCAAAAAAAATTTTCCCAGGGGTTTTCCAAAAAATGCCCCAATTTTTTTAAAAAAAATTTTTTCCCAAGTCATTTTTGAATCTTGGGAACCCGGATTTCTGAAAAAGGGGATCACCCCTTGAAAAACCTTTTTTCCCAACCCTTCACCCCAAAACCCAATTTGGGCCCCTTTGGTTCCCCCCAAAAAACAAAAGCCCGGAAAAATCGGGGGTTTGGGGGAAATTTTTTCAACTTTGCAACAACCCCCGAAAATTTTTTCCCCCCTTTTGGGGGCCCTTTTTTGGGCCCCCCTTTTTCCCCCTGGGGGGGGCCCCCAAAAATGGAAATTAATTTAAAAAGAAAAAACCAGGGGTTTTGGCCAAACCCCAAAACCCCTTTGGGGAAAACCTTTTTTGGGGGGGCCAAAAAATTTTTGGGGTCTCCAAAAAAATTTCCAAAATTGGTTTTCCCCAAAAAATGTCCCCCCAAATTTTTTCCCCCAAAAAATCTTTTAAAAGGGTTAAATTTTTAAAACTTTGGGAAACCCCCGGATTTTCGGGAAAAAACGGATCCCACTTGTTACTCCCTCTTTGAAAACCTTTAAAACCCCACCCAAAAATTTGGGGGGCCCAATTTTTTCCCCCCCAAACAAAACCCGGGGAAAAAATCTGGTTTTTGGAAATTTCCCCCAAAATTTTTTGAAAAAACCCCCGGGAAAAAGCCCCCTTTTTGGGGCCCATTTTTCCCGGGCCCTTTTTTCCCCCCCCTAAAGGGGCCCCAAAAAAAAACCTGGAAAATTTTTAATTCCAGTTTAAAAACCAGGGGTTCCCAAACCCAAAACCATTGGGGGGGGACCGTTTTAGGGGGGAAATTTAAGGTTTGTTTTCCAAAAAAATTTTTTCCCCTGGTTTTCCAAAAATGTCTCCAATTTTTAACAAAAATTTTTAAAAAATTTAAATTTTTGAATCGGGGAAAAACCGGGGATTTTCTGAAAACGGTTTCAACATTTTTAATTAACCTTTTTTGGAAAACTCCCCCCCAAAACCAAATTTGGGGGGCATTTTCCCAGCCCAAACTTTAAACCCCCAAAATTTTCGGGCCCTTTAAAAATTTTAAAAATTGAAAAACCCCCCCCAAAAAAAAGGGGCCCCTTTTGGGCCCTTTTTTTGGCCCATTTTCCCCCTAAAGGGCTCCAAATTTAAATGGTAAAGTTTTTTCCGCCCCAAACCGGGGGGTTTGAAAAACCAAAAAAATTTTTTTTGGGGGGGGGGGACTTTTTTAGGGGGGGAAATATGGGAAGTCCCCCAAAAAAAAAATTTCCAAAAATGGATTCCAAAATTTTGGGTCCCCAAATTTTTTTTCCCCAAATCTTTTAAAATTTTCCTTTTTTTTGTTTTTTGGGGGAACCCCCGGGTTTTTCTGAAAAAAGGGGATCACACTTTTTTTATTTAACCTTATAAAAAACCTCACCCCCCCCCCAATTTTGGGGGGGGGGCCCGGGGGGTTCCCAGCCAACAAAAAGGCCCGAAAATTCGGGCTTTTGAAATCTCAAAATTTAAAAAAACCCCAAAAAAAGGCCCCTTTTTGGGCCCCCCTTTTTTTCCCGGCCCCCTTTTTTTCCCCCTAAAGGCCCCCCAAAATAATTTGGAAAATTTTCCCCTTTCCCAGATAACCCCCAGGGTGCCAACCCCAAATAAATTGGGGACTTTTGGGGGGCCCGAAAAATGGATGTTCCAAAAAAAATTTTCCCAGGGTTTTCCAAAAGGGGTCCCCAATTTTTTTCACAAAAATTTTTTTTAAGTCATTTTGACTTTGGGGAAACCCGGATTTTTTTTTGCAACGGAACCACTTTTTAATCCTTATGAAAAACCCCCAACCCCCCCCCCTTTGGGGCAGGGGTCCCACCCCCAAACTAAAGGGAAAAAATCGGTTTTGAAATTTCCCCAATTTTTGGGGAAAACCCCCCCGGGAAATTTGGGCCCCTTTTTGGGGGCCCCTTTTTTGGGGGCCCCATTTTTCCCCCCTAAAAAGGTCCCAAAAAAAACTGGTAACTTTTATTTTCCGGGGAATAAACCCCCGGGGGTCCCCCAAACCCCAAAACAAATTTGGGGGATTTTTTTTTTGGGGGGGGGAAACCCCAAATTTTTGGAAAGCCCTAAAAAAAATTTAAAAGGGGGTTTCCCAAAATTTGTTTTCCAAATTTTTAAACAAAATTTTCTTGTAAAATTTTCATTTTGGGGAAATTTGGGGAAACCCCCCGGATTTCTCCCAAGGGGGAAATTCAAAATTTTTTTATTTCCCTCTATAAAAAACCCCAACCAAACCCCCCCCAAATTTGGGGCATTTTTTCCCAGCAAAAAATTAAACCCGGGAAAATCGGGGCCTTTAAAATTTCTAAAATTTGGGGAAAAAACCACCCCCAAAAAAAGGGGCCCCCTTTTGGGCCCCCATTTTTCGGGCCCCATTTTTCCCCCTAAAGGGGCCCCAAAAAAATGGAAAATTATTCCCGATAAAAACCAGGGTCCCAACCAAAAATCTTTTGGGGGGGGGACTTTTTTTGGGGGGGGAAAATTTTTGGTTTTTTCTCCAAAAAATTTTCCCAAAGGGGGTTTAAAAATGGTTTTCCAAAATTTTTCAAAAAAATCTTTTAAAAAGTCTTTTTTTTAAAACCCCTTGGGGGAAAACCCGGTTTTTCGGGAAAAAGGGGAACCCCAAACTTGAAACTACCTTTTTTTGGGAAAAATCACCCACCCCCAAAATTTGGGCCCTTTCCCCCCCAAAGGGGGCCCCCCAAACAAAAAAGCCAAAAAAAATTCTGGCTTTAAAATTTCCCAAAAATTTAAAAACACCCAAAAAATTTTCCCCCTTTTGGGGCCCCTTTTTTTTTGGGGCCCCCTTTTTTCCCCCCTGAAGGCCCCAAAAAAAATGGAAAGGGAAACCTTAAAGATAAAACCCGGGTCCCAAAACCAAAAACTCTTTTGGGCCTTTTTAAAGGGGCCGAAAATTTTGGTGTCCCCAAAAAAAATTTTTTCCCAAAAAGGGGGATTCCAAAAGGGTCTCCCAATTTTTTCCAAAAAAATTTCCTTTTCCCAAGGTTCATTTTAAATTTTTTGGGCCCCCCGGGGAATTTTCTCCCAAGGGAAATCAAAAATTGTACACCTTCTTTTTCCCAACCATACCCCCCAAACCAAATTTTGGGGGCTTTTGTCCCACCCCAAATTTAAAGCCAAAAAAATTTGGGGCTTTAAAAATTCCCAAATTTTTTTGGAAAAACACCCCCAAAAAGGGGCCCCTTTTCGGGCCCTTTTTTTTCCCCAATTTTCCCCCGGGGAAGGTTTCCAAAATAAATTTGGGTTTTAAAAAGAAAATTTCCCAAAAAAATTTTCCAAAAAGGGTTTTGGCCCCCCCAAAAAAACTAATTGGAGAGTTTTAGGGGGGGAATTTTGGATGTCCCCAAAAAAATTTTCCCGGGGGATTCCAAACGGTCCCCAAATTTTTTTACAAAATTTTTTTAAAATTTCTTTTTTGGGAATTTTTGGGAAAAAAACCCGGGGGGGTTTTTTCTGCCAAGGTTTTCCCCATTTGTACTATTTTCTATGAAAATTCACCCCCCCAAATTTGGGGGGCTTTTGCCCCCAACCCCAAATTTTAACCCCCGGAAAATCGGTTTTTAAAAACCCTTCCAAATTTAAAAAAAACACCCAAAAAATTCCCCCCTTTTGGGCCCCAAATTTTTTGGGGCCCCAATTTTCCCCCTAAAAAGGCCCCCAAAAAAAAAATGGGTAATTTTTAATTTCCCCGGGATAAAAACCCAAGGGTTTGGCCAAAAACCCTCCATTGGGGGGGGGACTTTTTTGGGGGCAAAAAATATGGTTTGTTCCAAAAAAATTTTTTTGGGTTTTTCCAAAAAGGGTCCCCCAATTTTTTTCCAAAAAAATTTTTTTTCAAGTCTTTTTTAATTTTTTGGGGGAAAACCCGGGGTTTTTCTGAAAGGGGTTAAAACTTGTATTTCCCTTCTTGAAACTCACCCCCCCCCCCAATTTTTGGGGAATTGGCCCAAAGGCCAACAAAAGGGCCAAAAAATCGGGTTTTTTGGAAAATTTTTCAAATTTGAAAACCCCAACCCGGGAAAAACCCCCTTTTTTCGGCCCATTTTTCGGGCCCCTTTTTTTCCCCCCTGAAGGCTCCAAAAAAAAATTTGGGTAAAAGGTATTTCCCAAAGATCAAACCAGGGGTCCCAAAACCAAACTCATTGGAGGGGGGTTTTTTTAGGGCCGGAAAAATGGGGGTTCCCCAAAAAATTTTTTCCAAAAGGGGTTTCCAAAAAGGGGGTTCCCCTTTTTTTTTAAAAAAAATTTTTCAAGTAAATTTTTGATTTTGGGGGGGAACCACGGTTTTTTTCCAAAACGGTTTCCCCACTTTTTTAACAACCCCTTTTTGCAAAAAAAAACCCCCCAAAACCAATTTGGGGCCATGTCCCAGCCCCCCAAAAAAAACCCCGAAAATTTTTTGGTTTTGGGAAAATCTCAAAATTTGAAACCCCCCCGAAAATTCCCCCCTTTTTGGGCCCCAAATTTTTCCCGGCCCATTTTTTCCCCCCCTTTAAAGGGCCCAAATTTAACGGGTTTTAAACTTTATTTCCGGGGACCCAACCGGGGTTTCCCCAAAAAACCTCCTTTTGGGGGGACTTTTTGGGGGCGGAAAAAATGGATGTCCCAAAAAAAATTTCCCCCAAAGGGGTTTCCCAAAAAATGCCCTTCCAATTTTTTAAAAAAAAAATCTTTTCAAGTCTTTTTGGGACTCGGGGGGAACCCCCGGGATTTCGCAAGGGAAACCCCCACTTTTTATTTACCTTATGCAAAACCCCCACCCCCAAAAAATTTTTTGGGGAGGGGTTCCCCAGCCAAACTAAAGGGAAAAATTCGGCCCTTTGAAATCAAAAAATTTTTTGAAAACCCCCAAAAAAATTTGGCCCTTTTTTTTGGGGGGCCCTTTTTTTTGGGGGCCCTTTTTACCCCCCTGAAAGGGTCCAAAAAACCGGGGGAAAAAATTTCTTCCAAAATAAACCCCAGGGTCCCAAACCCCCAAACCTCTTTGGGGAACCTTTTTTTTGGGGGGAAATTTTTAGGGATTTTTCTCCAAAAAATTTTTTCCCTTGGTTTTCCAAAAATTGTTTCCAAATTTTTTCAAAAAAATCTTTTAAATTTTTTCATTTTAAATTTTTGGGGAAAAACCCGGGGGTTTTTTTGCAAAAAGGGATCCCCTTTTTTTCTACCTCTATCCCCAAATTTCCCCCAAAACCAAAATTTTTGGGGGCCTTTTCCCCACCCAAAATAAACCCCCCGAAAATCTGGCTTTAAAAATCTCCAAAAATTTGGGGAAAAACACCCAAAAAAATTGGCCCCCTTTTCGGCCCATTTTTCGGCCCCTTTTTTCCCCCCTAAAGGCCCCCAAATAAATGGGTTTAAAAGGTACTTCCGGGAATCAACCCGGGGTTTTCCCAAAAACCAAAATTTTCCTTTTTGGAGACTTTTTTTTGGGGCCCGAAAAAATTGGATGTTTTTCCCCAAAAAAATTTTTCCGGGGATTAAAAAAAAAGGGTCTCCAAAATTTTTCCCCAAAAATCTTTTAAAAGGTTCTTTTTTAATTTTCCTTGGGGAAAAACCCGGTTTTTCTCCCAAAACGGATCAAAATTTTTGTATCCCCCTTATCCCAAACTCCCCCCCCAAATTTTGGGGGCTTTGGTTCCCCGCCAAAAAAAAGCCGAAAAATCCTTTTGGCCTTTTAAATCCCCCCCCAAAAAAATTTTAAAAAACCCCCCGGAAAAACCCCCCCTTTTTTTGGGGCCCAAATTTTTGGGGCCCATTTTCCCCCTGAAGGGGCCCAAAAATAAAGGGTTTTAAAGGGGAAATTTTCCAGTTTTAAAACCCCCAAGGGTCCCCAACCAAACTTTTTGGGGGCGTTTTTAGGGGGGGGAAATTGGATTTTTCCCCCTAAAAAAATTTCCCCATGGGTTCCAAAATGTTTTTCCAATTTTTAACAAAATTTTTAAAAATTTTCATTTTAAATTTGGGGGAAAAACCCCGGGGGGTTTCGGGGAAAAACGGAATCACCTTTTTGGTTACCCCCTCTTGGAAAAATTTTAAACCCCCCAATTTGGGGAAAATGGTCCCGCCAACTAAAGCCGAAAATCGGGTTTGGGGAAATTTTCTCCAAAATTTAAAAAAAAAACCCCCAAAAATTTGCCCCCTTTTGGGGCCCTTTTTGGCCCTTTTTTCCCCCCTGGGGGGCCCCCAAAAAAAAATTGGAAAAAAACGTCCCTTTCCAAAATTAAACCAGGGTGCAAAAAACCCCAAAATTTGGAAAGGCCTTTTTTTTAGGGCAAAAATTTTGGGGGGGTTCCCCAAAAACCCAAAAAATTGGTTTCCAAAAAAGGGTTCCCAAATTTTTAACAAAACCCTTTTTAAAATTTAAATTTTTGGAATTTGGGGGGGAAACCCGGATTTTTTTGAAAAAGGGGATCACCCTTGTCCCTACCCTTTTGAAAACCTCACCCAAAAAAACCAAAATTTGGGGGCAGGGGTCCACCCAAACCCAAAACCCGAAAAAATTTTCGGGGCCTTTGGGGAAAATTCCCCTTTTTTAAAAAAACCCCCCAAAATTTCCCCCCTTTTGGGGGCCCTTTTTTTTTGGGCCCATTTTTCCCCCCTGAAGGCCCCAAAATTTAAAATGGAAAAAGTAATTTTCCCGTAAAAACCGGGGTTTTGGCCAAAACCCAAAAAAAAAACTCTTTGGGGGAGACTTTTTAGGGGGGAAAAAATATGGATTTTCTAAAAAAAATTTTTCCCCTTGGGTTTTTCCAAAATGCTCCAATTTTTTTAAAAAAAACCCTTTTCAAGTCTTTAAAATTTTTTTGGGAAACCCCCGGGGTTTTTTTCTGAAAAAACGGACCCCCAACCCTTGTACAAACACAAATCCCCAAACTAACCCACCCCAAATTTTTTGGGGGAAATTTTTCCCAGCCAAACAAAAGGGCCCTTTTTTTTGGGGGGCTTTGAAATTCTAATTTTTTGGAAATTTTCACCCAAAAATTGGGCCCCTTTTGGGCCCAAATTTTTGGGGCCCCTTTTTCCCCCCCTGGGAAAAAAATTAATGGAAAACTTATTTTTCCCGGGTTTAAAAACCGGGGTTTTGCCAAAAACCCCCAAAAATTTTCATTGGAGGGGGGGGGGGGGGTTTTGGGGGGGGAATTAGGGTTTTGGTCCCCCAAAAAAATTTTTCCCCAGGTTTCCCAAAAAAATTGTCTCCACTTTTTCCAAAACCCCTTTTTAAAAGTCTTTTTGGGAATTTTGGGAACCCCGGATTTCGGGCCAACGGGATCACATTTTGTAAAACTCTTTTGAAAAATTTTCCACCCCCCCAAACCAATTTGGGGGGCATTTCCCAACCCCAAACTAAACCCCAAAAAAAATTGGCTTTAAAATTTTCCTTAAAATTTTGGGAAAAAAACCACCCCAAAAAATTCCCCCCTTTCGGCCAAAATTTTTTTTGGGGGCCCTTTTTTTCCCAAAGGGGAAAAGGGGGGTCCAAAAAAAATTTGGAAAAAGTATTTTCCAGTTTAAACCAGGGGGGCCAAACCCCCCAAAAAAACTCGGGGAGACGTTTTTTGGGGGGCAAAACCAACCTAGGGGATGTCCCCCAAAAAATTTCCCCTTTTTGGCTTCCAAAATTGTCCCCCCAATTTTTTAAAAAAAAAATTTTTTTTAAAGGTAATTTTAAAACCCTTGGGAAACCCCCCGGAATTTCGGGAAAAACCCCGGGGGACCCAAAACCTTGAAACAAACCCCTTTTAATGAAAAATTTCCCCCCCCACACCAATTTTTGGGGAAGTCCCAGCCAAATTTAAAAGGGGGAAAAATCGGGGGTTTTTGGAAATCTCTTTTTTGGGAAAAACACCCAAAAAATCCCCCTTTTTTTGGGCCCTTTTTTTTGGGGGCCCTTTTTTTCCCCCCTGAAGGGGCCCCAAAAACGGGGTTTAAATACTTTCCGGGTAAAACCCGGGGGTTTTCCCCAACCCAAAAAATCATTGGGGGGGGACTTTGTTAAAGGGGGCAAAATTTTGGGGAAGGGCCCCCAAAAAAAAATTCCCTTTGGATTCCAAATTTTTCCCCCAAAATTTTTCACCAAAAATTTTTTCCCAAGTCTTTTTTGAATTTTGGGAAAAACCCGGGGGTTTTTGGGCAAACGGGATAAAAAATTTTTTTTACTACCTTATGAAAATTAACCCACCCCAATTTTGGGATGTCCCACCCCCCAAAACTAAACCCCGAAAATCTGGCTTTGAAATCTAAACCTTTTGAAAAAAAACCCCAAAAAATCCCCCTTTTTTTCGGCCCTTTTTTCCCCCGGGCCCTTTTTTTCCCCCCTGAAGGCCCCCACTTTTAACGGGAAATTAAAGTATTTCCCAGATAAAACCAGGGTGAAAAACCAAACTCATTGGGACGTTTTAGGGCGAAAATGGATGTCAAAAAAAAAATTCCCCATGGTTTCCCAAAAAATGTCCCCAAATTTTTTTTCAAAAAATTTTTTAAAGGGTCTTTTTTGAATTTTGGGGGGCCCGGCCGGATTTCTCCCAACCGGCCCAAACTTGTATACCTCTAGGGGCAACTCCCCCCACCCCAATTTGGGCATGTCCCAGCCCAACTAAAGCCGAAAATCTGGCTTTGAAATCTCAAATTTGAAAACACCCGAAAATGCCCCTTTTCGGCCCATTTTTCGGCCCATTTTCCCCCCTGAAGGCCCCAAATAACTGGTAACGTACTTCCAGATCAACCAGGGTGCCAACCAAACTCATTGGAGACGTTTTAGGGCGAAATATGGATGTCTCCAAAAAATTCCCATGGATTCCAAAATGTCTCCAATTTTTCACAAAATCTTTTCAAGTCATTTTGAATCTTGGGAACCCGGATTTCTGCAACGGATCACACTTGTACTACCTCTATGCAACTCACCCACACCAATTTGGGCATGTCCCAGCCAACTAAAGCCGAAAATCTGGCTTTGAAATCTCAAATTTGAAAACACCCGAAAATGCCCCTTTTCGGCCCATTTTTCGGCCCATTTTCCCCCTGAAGGCCCCAAATAACTGGTAAAGTACTTCCAGATCAACCAGGGTGCCAACCAAACTCATTGGAGACGTTTTAGGGCGAAATATGGATGTCTCCAAAAAATTCCCATGGATTCCAAAATGTCTCCAATTTTTTTACAAAATCTTTTCAAGTCATTTTGAATCTTGGGAACCCGGATTTCTGCAACGGATCACACTTGTACTACCTCTATGCAACTCACCCACACCAATTTGGGCATGTCCCAGCCAACTAAAGCCGAAAATCTGGCTTTGAAATCTCAAATTTGAAAACACCCGAAAATGCCCCTTTTCGGCCCATTTTTCGGCCCATTTTCCCCCCTGAAGGCCCCAAATAACTGGTAACGTACTTCCAGATCAACCAGGGTGCCAACCAAACTCATTGGAGACGTTTTAGGGCGAAATATGGAAAACAAAATTTTGACATTTTTTTTGGCAAATATGGTTCGCCACCCCCCTTTTTTGTCTTCTTTTCGCATGTGAAAGGTCTTAGTTTGTTTGAGGGATAGACCAGAACTCAGTTAAGCCATATACAGCTAATTTAGGTGCTTAAATATCAATAATACGTAATTCCCCTCTAATTCCCCTCCAATTCCCATGAAATTCCCATGGAGACAATGTCTCCAAAATGTCTCCAAATATGAGGAATCATAATATCATTTTGCTGTAGACCCTCTTGAAAGAGCGGCTTTCTTTACAGGAGAATTGCCACCTTTTGTCACAAGTTCAACCTATCATTATAGTGCTGGCAAGTGCGACCAGCGAATTTACATTAGAGTAAGAGTAAGAGTTTATCACTTGATACAAAGCTCAAACTGTACAGAAATATGTTGAAAAACTATTTTTATAGTCTAGTTGGGTATTGGAAATGACAGTAAAACTTTAGGGTTTGTCGAACTTCAATATATATCGAACTGGGGTACATATCGAACAAGAGTACGTGTACCGATATGTCGATCAATGATATGCACTTTACATGATCCTATCCGTCCAAAAACTACGTAAATTGAGTTAGTTCCAAAAATCACGTACCGTTTCTTCTTCTTCGTTGTTATCATCTCCAGCAAACTTCTTATCCATAGTGTCGCCACCCTCGCAGATTCTGCGCAATCTGCACAAATCGTAGACATGGGAGAGCCGTTTCTTGGGCTGTCCAATTGATCTAACCAAGATCTCCTTCATCTTAGGATCTTCCTGAATTATTTGGACGGATTAATTTAAATGTTACCTGAAGTTTTGCAAGTTAAAGGACAATTTTGTGAAAACAACATCCACATTATGAGTTGTTCAATAACACCTCAACATTAATATTCAACCAATACATGAGTTAAACAATAAATTCTATAACAAGAGTCAACTTACGGGACTGACAAGAAGTTTACTGCAAAAGAAACAAACACACCGTAAGACCCTCACTGTCTTACTCATAAAACCAATGTGAAAGACAGGTTTTGCCAACTCGATGTGCGCAAAGTGACCTGGACAGTCGTGGAAGTTTCCAGCACATGTTTTGCAGATTGTTGAACGATCAACCGCACCTGGGGAGTAAAAATGTAAAGTACAAACATTGGAATCATACTATACTATAATTAAGGCAACAAACAGGTACGTTGTAGACTGTAGAGGTCTCATACATCGGAAAGAGGAGTTACTGTGTGGTGCAGGCCACTCCAGCGACTACGAGGAGATCTTTTCAGTAAGTAGTAGTAATTAAAGTAATATAATAATAAATTCGGTGTGGATTAAACAAAAGAATTTGTGAACTCCTTTTAAAACATACAAGTGAGAAACTTGTTAAATTGATCAACTAAGTGAATCATACCTTGACGAGGGTCCATAAGGCCAAACAATTTAGGTCTTCCATTCTCCATAGTCTCAGGATACCTAATACCGCCCGGAGTCACGGACATTTGACGCTGAAATTAGCACAATTACACGTCTTCAAATTTATAAATCGGAATGAAACTCTAACTCTGCTATCTTCTTATCTCTGTATATTGTTAGAAAATACGATCAGATTCTGGGTTTGGTTAAATGAGGAGTTAGACAGTACAACGTTGGAATATTCTATTACTAATTGTATCAAAAATTAAGATTTGATCAACTATTATAACATCACTTTATCTTGATAATGATTAAAATAACGATTAAAATTTAACTTTTGCCTGTAGAAAGCAGATGTCTAACTAATTAAAAAGAGCACTTACGATTTCATCTGGACTGAGAATACCAAACTGGACCCGCACCACCTTACGGATAGGCGCGGAGCTGTCAATGGTAGCCATTGTGGACTATGTGGAACCTTCCTTCTGATTCACATTGCTAATGGAGTATTGATTACAAGTTTTAATTTCAGTTATTTTATTTAGAGAAACTTTTAAATTGATAGATATAATAACATGTAGTAGTAGTAGTAGTAGTAAAATTCAAGAATTTCAAGAGGGGATTTGTACTGCTATGCCATTAGAACAATTATTTATTATAATTCAGTGACACTAGAGATCAAACAAATTCAACCAAAACTCTGATTGACTGAGGAATATTATGGATTAACTTAAATGAAATTCAGTGTTCAGTGTTCTCCTAGCACCACAACTAACTTCACCTCATGGTTCTCAACATCTTGACTATTGGCAGCGGTTCAAAGCACTAAAATCAAAGTCGATGCATATTCCATAAGTGGAAAATCACACCAACGCTGCCCAAATGACCTGGGGATCCATCAAGACACGGAATCAAGGCCACCATTCCAAGTCTCGGCAAGAGCAGTACTCAACGGCAACAGTCATTGTATAATGGTTAATTTGAGTATCCTAAGTAAGTAACTCTTTATAATTATGTGTAATTGTATTGCGCGATTTTTGACAATTATTGCAAGTCCAAGATTTTCAAAATCGAATAAACACTTTTTAGAGGCCAATATCAAAATTCCGGCCGACAACTCTTCTAAATGATCCCTAGGACATATATTGGAAATCGCTCACACAATACAAGTACAGATATCTGGATAATATGAAAGTATTAAATAAATTTTAATTTTAATCTTCAGGCTCAAATTATTTGTTATATAGTAGTGTTGAAAGTATTAAATAAATTTTAATTTTAATACTTTTAACACTACTATATAACAAATAATTTGAGCCTGAAGATGGCGTTGACGCCGAAAATTTGCCCTTACTCCTAACTTCCTTGTTTCATTTGTCCTTGTCTCTTCCAACCGGATATTATCCAGATATCAGTATTTCAATTATGAGACTAATAAACAGCGAACTACTCCGTTATTTGACAATACAAGTACACACAAGCGCTGACCAGTGACCTCTGACCGGCTAGAAATAACTTTTTTTCCATGGGACCAAAAGCAGCTGATAATTTATAGCAGCTGATAATTTAGAGAACATTTTCATGAAGTGTAAGTTACGTAGTGATGTAATATAATAATCATGAAATGTAGGACTCCCTGCAAAAGTGATAAAGTTTCGCGAATCCGGTCACCATTGGTAATGGTAAGCACACAATCGGATAAGATGCAGACTACAGACAAAAGAGCTGGAGGATATATTATTAAACCAAAAGCAGACATGAACTGAGACTTCGGCACCATTCAATGAGCACATTAGCACAGTCTCGAACTCAAAAAATAAGAACTTGATACGTTATGTATGGGAGTTGTAAAACAGATTATGTCCTCGAGTTCATCGCTGATGGGCCTACCCCGCTACCCGCCTGTGCAAGCCACGTACTTAAGTAACTTGACGAAATCACAAAGAGTCGGCGTGAGAAAGATGAATGAAACCATTAAGGCAAAGTATGCAGTTAATCCCGAACAATGGGTACAAATATCAGAAAATAAGGCAGATTTCGAAAATTTCGACGGCAACGTCCGAGCGTACCGCAAGAAGTTTCGCAGGGAATAACTACAGAATAATTGAGCGCTATGATCCCCAAAATATGGTAGCGCTCGATTCATTTTTGGTTTTTCAAAGTCTAGCTCTTCTGTGTGCGCGGCGCGTTAACACTTTAGTCGCGTTTACAATATTTAATGAGTAGCGAACTGTTATGCATAATATAATACTAACTTTATACTATAAATTTATAATTTTCAAGAAAAACTTGTCAATTCAGAATTTTATTACTTATTGTATAACTAACGACTAAACATTAAAATATTTTAAATTCTTGGTAGTGCCGCGCATATCATTTCCAACTTGTAAGCTATTAAACTTAGTGCAGCATAAATTGCATCATATGTTTTTATTACATGGACCCAAATCAACATAAGTGATAAGCGAAATGATAAGCTCACTTTGACGGACAATAAGGACATGTTACTCGTCTAAATTTCTTCGAAGTAGCGCGCGCTGCTTTCTTCTCGAAACGGCAAGTGCTACTAAGTAGCGCGTGCCGGGCCAAACCATTAACAATGGTTAATGGTCAAAGCTCACTCAAACATGTTCATAAACGGTCAAAAATATGTAATATATGGTTTTAAAAACAAAATTGATTTGCCTGGCGTCATTTAATAATTTTTTGAATACGAATTGTAAGTTTACAACCTACCAGGACGCGCGCCGAGTTGGACTCGTCGACGGTCCCCAATATATGGAACAGATATTTTACGAGTATCACCCTTTAATGTAATTGGGACCACCATCTTGATTTCCGAAAAGGTCCTGGCAGTTGAAACTAACTATATCTAATGAATTTTCGGAAGGTGATTCTGAATACACCCCGTACCCCACCCCTGTCTAGTCTGTAGCAATATTTTAAAAAATGTTTTGAATTTTATCAAAAAATTGGACAATCATGCTTTGAATTTTTCAAAACCTGGTTAGAACCAGCATGTTAAGGGGTCGTTCACATATTACGTAATCATTTTTTGGAACATTTTTACCCCCGCCTCCGTAATCAGTTTTACACATAGCTATTGTGTCAAAATTACACTAGCGTAATCATTCGGAAACCCCCCCCCCTCAGCTGATTACGCAATATGTGAACGACCCCTAATTAAAAAGCACCAGAATCGATCATCACTGAAAGTTGATCAGATGTTACAAAACGTGACCAGATAATACAAAATTTGATATTTCATATTATATAATATTGGTAGCAGTGGACAATTTCCGTTACCTCTGTATTGTGCTCTGCCAATTGCAACACTTGAATTAATTTATTGTATATATAATACTGTTTGACACACTTTTCTCTACGTTATAAATGGCATAAAATTGAAAAAAAGAAAGATAATACAAAATTTTATATTTGTTAGTTTTTGATGTTAATTATTATCTCAAAATTACAATAGTTCTGCTTCTCACAGGATAGTACTCCTTGATTCCATTCTCGGCAGAGTTTTATCCCATGTCAGTTGACAAATAATTTATAAACCACTGAAACCCATGTTATTACTTTAATTATACTTTATCCTAAATCAATCTTTCACTTATGACAACAGGGGAGTTGTAGGTTTACAACTTACCAGGACGCGCGCCGAGTTGGACTCGTCGACGGTCGTAATATATGGAAGAGATATTTTACGAGTATCACCCATTAACAGGGGATGGGGAGTACATCATGGCCATGGTAGCTGAACCCAGAGAAACTGCTATTTGTTCGACTCAAAATAATGTACCAAAAAAGTGTGATCCGCAAGAAATAAAGGGATGGGAAAAGAAAACCCTAGCTCATTTAAAATCGTTGTATCTTGATGGAGAAACGTCAGATGTGGACGTTCGTGTTGGTGAACTAACAATTTCAGCTCACAAAGTTATCCTGAAGTCGAACAGTCAGTTATTGACGTTTGGTGAAATTGGTCACAACTCAGAAACAAAGAAAATGGAGGTTGAACTTTTGCCTGAGTTCACTGAACTTTTTGATGTTGTTTCCGAAATTGTGGAAAGCTTTTACACTGGAAAAATTTTGCTTAGTGATAAGAATGCTACGGCTGTGTATAAGTTTGCTAAAAGTTATGATGTCCCATTGCTTCTAAAAAAGACATACCCTTACCTGGTAAAAATGATAACTGAAGAAGGCTTCCCAAGTATGTTTGACTTTTCTCAAACTGTCAACTGCTCTAAGTTGATAAAATGTTGCCTGAGGAAGTTTGATAATAGCCTAACAAAAGTTATGAAAGAATCAGAGGAGTTTCTTGAACTTGATTACTACCGCATCAAGATTCTTACAACCTCCTCACATATCAAAGTCGACGAAGGAAAACTGTTCAAAATAATTTGCAAATGGTTAGATCACAAACCAATGGAAAGGGGTACTTTTGCTAAGACTTTACTGTCAAACATTCGTTATGATCTTATTGGACAATGGAATTTGGTAAACAGCGTTTACGTATGGATTGGAGAATCTCAGTCTATTGATGACGAAGAAAAAGTGTTTTTACTGAAAGCAGTAATTGCAGGATGTAAATCGAATCATGATGGCCATGCACGAAGTGTTGATGCAATCCGACCAAGTTCAGATTCGTCCTCGGATTATGAACGCAGGAAC
>NW_026971834.1:0-33694 GCF_026151205.1 Bolinopsis microptera | reverse complement strand
TTTTTGTCCCTTTTCCTTTGTCCTTCCCCTTTTGGGGGCCCTGTTTTTTCCCTTTTCTTTTGCCCTTTTTTTCCTGCCCTGCCCTTTTTTTTCCTGGGTTTGTCCTTTTTTTTGTTTTCCCGGGGTTTTTCCTTTCCCCTGTCCCTGCCCCTTTTTGTTTCTGCCCTTTTCCCCTTTCCCTTTTTTTTTCCCTGTCCCCCTTTCCCCTGTCCGTCTCCTTTTTTTGTCTTCCTGTCCTGTCCCTTTTCCCTGTCCCTTTCCTGTCCCTTTGTCCTTTTTTTTTTTTTGGTCCTGCCTGTTTTCCCCTTTGTCTTCTTTCCCTTTTTTTTTCCCTTTTCCCCTTGCCGGGCCTGTTTGTCCTTTCCTGTTGTCCCCCCCTTTCCTTTGTTTTTTTCCCTGTCCCTGTTTTTTCCCTTTTTCTTCCCCTTTTTTTTTGCCCCCTTTCCTTTTGTCCTTTTTCCCTTTTTCCCTGGCGTCCCTTTCCCTGTCCCTGTCCTGCTTTCCCTTTCCCCTTGTCCCTGCCTTTGTCCTGTCCTTGCCCCTGTCTGTCCTTTGCCCCCTTTTCCTTTTTCCCGGGGCCCCCTGTCCCTGTTTTTTGGTCGCCGGGTTTTTTTGCCTGTCCGGGGTCCCGGCTTGTCCCTGTCCTTTTTCCTGTCCTTTTGTCCTGTCCTGTCCCTCCCCTTTCTTGTCCTTTTCCCTGTCTTCTCCCTTTCCTGCTTCCTGTCTTTTTTTCCTTTGTCTTTTTTCCCCTGCCTTTCCCTCCCCCTTTGTCCCTTTCCCTTTTTCCCGTTTTCCCGGGGTTTTTCCTGCCCCTTTCCTTGGGCCCCCTGTCCTGTCCTTGCCCTTCTTTTTTTCCCCTTTCCCCTGTCTTTTTTCTTGCTGCCTTTTCCCCTTTTTTCCCTTTTTCTTTTTCCCTTCCCTGTCCCTTTTCCTTTCCCTTTCCCTTTCCCTTTTTCCCTTTCCCTTTCCTTTCCCTTTTTTCCTTCCCCTTCTCCCTTTCCCTTCTCCTGTTTTTCCCTTCTCCCTTCCCTTTCCCTTTTTTCCCTTCCCCTTTTCCCTTTCCCTTTTCTTCCCTTTTTTTTTCCCCCCTTTTCCCTTTCCTTTCCCTTTTCCCCCCTTTTTTCTTTCCCTTCCCTTTTTCCCTTCTCCTTTCCCTTTCCCTTCCCTTCTCCTTCCTTTCCCTTCCCTTCCCTTTCCTTCCTGTCCTTTTCCCTTTTCTCCCTGTTTTTCCTGTTTTTGGTCCCTTTTCCCTTTTTTCCCCCTTTTTCCTTGTTTCCTTTGTCCTTCCCCTTTTTGTTTCTTGTCCCTTTTTTCTGTCCGGGGGGTTTCTTTTCCCTTTTCCCTTTGTCCCTTTGCCCCCTTGCCCCTTTCCTTGTCCCTTTTTCCCTGTTCCCTTGTCCCGTCCTTTTTGGGTCCCCTTTGGTCCTTTTGTCCTTTTTTTGGTCCTTTTCCCTGTTGTCCTTTTTGTCCCGGGCCTGTTCCCTTTTTTTTTCCCCCCCTGTGTCCCCTTTTTTTGGTCCTTTGCCTTTTCTGTTTTCCCCTTTTTCCCCCCTGTTTTTCCGGGGTCCTGTCTCCCCTTTGGGCCCCCTTCCCTGTCCTTTTGCCCCTTTTCCTTTCCCCCTTTTCCCTGTCCCTGTCTGTCCTTCCTGTTTTCTTTGTTTTTCCTTTGGCCTTTCCCCTTTTTTCCCCTGTCCTTTTTGTCTTCTTGTTTTTTCCCCTTTTTGTCCCTGTCATCCCCGGGGTTTGTCCTTTTTTGTCTTGTCCCTTTCTTTGGTTTTCCCCCCCTTTCCCTTTTTTCCGGGGTCCCTTGTCCTTCCCCCTTGTCCTCCCCTGGCCTTTTTTTTTTCCCCTGTCCTTTGTCCCTTTCTGTCCTTGTTTTTTTGGTTTTTTGTCCCTGTCCCTCCCCTTTTTTTTTTCCCTTTTTTCCCTTTCCTGCCCCTTTCCTTTTTTCCCTTGTCCTGTCTTTCCTTTCCCCTGCCCCTGCCTGTCTGTTTTTTTCCCGTCCTTTTCCTTTCCCCTTTGTCCTTTCCTTTTTGTCCCTGTGTCCTTTTTCCCTTGTTTTCCCCCTTTGCCCTGTCCCTGCCCTTTTTTTTTCCCTGTCCTGCCCTTCCCGTTTTCCTTCCCCTTGTCCTTTGTCCCTGTTCCTTTTTTTCCCCTTGCCCTTTTTTCCCTTTTTTCCCCGGCCCCTTGTTTCCTTTTTTTCCCTTCCCCTTTCCCCTTTTCCCCTTGTCCCTGTCTTTGCCGTCTTTTTTTCCCGTTCCCTTGTCCCTTGCCCTGTCGTTTTTGTCCTAGTCCCTGTCCCTGTCCCTGTCCCTGTCCCTGTCCCTGTCCCTGTCCCTGTCCCTGTCCCTGTCCTGTCCCTGTCCCTGTCCCCTGTCCCTGTCCCTGTCCCTGTCCCTGTCCCTGTCCCTGTCCCCTGTCCCTGTCCCTGTCCCTGTCCTGTCCCTGTCCCTGTCCCTGTCCCTGTCCCTGTCCCTGTCCTGTCCCTGTCCCTGTCCCTGTCCCTGTCCCTCTGTCCCTGTCCCTGTCCCTGTCCCTGTCCCTGTCCTGTCCCTGTCCCTGTCCCTGTCCTGTCCCTGTCCCTGTCCAGTCCCTGTCCCTGTCCCTGTCCCTGTCCCTGTCCCTGTCCCTGTCCCTGTCCCTGTCCCTGTCCCTGTCCCTGTCCCTGTCCCTGTCCCTGTCCTGTCCTGTCCCTGTCCCTGTCCCTGTCCCTGTCCCTGTCCCTGTCCCTGTCCCTGTCCCTGTCCCTGTCCCTGTCCCTGTCCCTGTCCCTGTCCCTGTCCCTGTCCCTGTCCCTGTCCCTGTCCCTGTCCCTGTCCCTGTCCCTGTCCCTGTCCCTGTCCCTGTCCCTGTCCCTGTCCCTGTCCCTGTCCCTGTCCCTGTCCCTGTCCCTGTCCCTGTCCCTGTCCCTGTCCCCTGTCCCTGTCCCTGTCCCTGTCCCTGTCCCTGTCCCTGTCCCTGTCCCTGTCCCTGTCCCTGTCCCTGTCCCTGTCCCTGTCCCTGTCCCTGTCCCTGTCCCTGTCCCTGTCCCTGTCCCTGTCCCTGTCCCCTGTCCCTGTCCCCTGTCCCTGTCCCTGTCCCTGTCCCTGTCCTGTCCCTGTCCCTGTCCCTGTCCCTGTCCCTGTCCCTGTCCCTGTCCCTGTCCCTGTCCCTGTCCCTGTCCCTGTCCTGTCCCTGTCCCTGTCCCTGTCCCTGTCCCTGTCCCTGTCCCTGTCCCTGTCCCTGTCCCTGTCCCCTGTCCCTGTCCCTGTCCCTGTCCCTGTCCCTGTCCCTGTCCCTGTCCCTGTCCCTGTCCCTGTCCCTGTCCCTGTCCCTGTCCCTGTCCCTGTCCCTGTCCCTGTCCCTGTCCCTGTCCCTGTCCCTGTCCCTGTCCCTGTCCTGTCCCTGTCCCTGTCCCTGTCCCTGTCCCTGTCCCTGTCCCTGTCCCTGTCCCTGTCCCTGTCCCTGTCCCTGTCCCTGTCCCTGTCCCTGTCCCTGTCCCTGTCCCTGTCCCTGTCCCTGTCCCTGTCCCTGTCCCTGTCCCTGTCCCTGTCCCTGTCCCTGTCCCTGTCCCTGTCCCTGTCCCTGTCCCTGTCCCTGTCCCTGTCCCTGTCCCCTGTCCCTGTCCCTGTCCCTGTCCCTGTCCCTGTCCCTGTCCCTGTCCCTGTCCCTGTCCTGTCCCTGTCCCTGTCCCTGTCCCCTGTCCCTGTCCCTGTCCCTGTCCCTGTCCCTGTCCCTGTCCTGTCCCTGTCCCTGTCCCTGTCCCTGTCCCTGTCCCTGTCCCTGTCCCTGTCCCTGTCCCTGTCCCTGTCCCTGTCCCTGTCCCTGTCCCTGTCCCTGTCCCTGTCCCTGTCCCTGTCCCTGTCCCTGTCCCTGTCCCTGTCCCTGTCCCTGTCCCTGTCCCTGTCCCTGTCCCTGTCCCTGTCCCTGTCCCTGTCCCTGTCCCTGTCCCTGTCCCTGTCCCTGTCCCTGTCCCTGTCCCTGTCCCTGTCCCTGTCCCTGTCCCTGTCCCTGTCCTGTCCCTGTCCCTGTCCCTGTCCCTGTCCCTGTCCCTGTCCCTGTCCCTGTCCCTGTCCCTGTCCCTGTCCCTGTCCCTGTCCCTGTCCCTGTCCCTGTCCCTGTCCCTGTCCCTGTCCCTGTCCCTGTCCCTGTCCCTGTCCCTGTCCCTGTCCCTGTCCCTGTCCCTGTCCCTGTCCCTGTCCCTGTCCCTGTCCCTGTCCCTGTCCCAGTCCTGTCCCTGTCCCTGTCCTGTCCCTGTCCCTGTCCCTGTCCCTGTTCCCTGTCCCCTGTCCCTGTCCCTGTCCCTGTCCCCTGTCCCTGTCCCTGTCCCTGTCCCTGTCCCTGTCCCTGTCCCTGTCCCTGTCCCTGTCCCTGTCCCTGTCCCTGTCCCTGTCCCTGTCCCTGTCCCTGTCCCTGTCCCTGTCCCTGTCCCTGTCCCTGTCCCTGTCCCTGTCCCTGTCCCTTTCCCTGTCCCTGTCCCTGTCCCTGTCCCTGTCCCTGTCTGTCCCCTGTCCCTGTCGTTCCCTGCTGTCCTGGGTCTGCCGGGTCGGGGGGTGGTCCGGGTCGGGGTCTGGGGGTTCTGTCATGGGCCCGGGGCTGTTTTGCTGGTCTGTCGTGGTCTGGGGTGTCTGGCCCTGCTGGGGGCCTGTTCGGGGCGGGCCCTGGCGTTTCTTCTGGTCCTGTCTGTCTGTCCTGGTCCTGGTGGTCGCCCTGGTTGCTGGTCCGCCCTGTCCGTCGGGTCCTGCCTTCCTGGTCTGGGTTTCGGGTTCCCCGGGTCGGTCCCTGCCCCCTGTCGTCCTGTTCCTGTCTGGCCCTGTCTGGGCGGCGGGTTTGGTCCGGGGCCCCTTTTCTGTCGGTCTGTGGGGTCTGCCCCTGTCTGTCTGGGGCCCTGGTCTGGCCGGGTCCTGGGCCGGGTCTGTGTCTGTCCGGGTTTCTGTCCTGTCGGGTGGTCTGCCTTCTGCCCTGGGGCTGCTGGTTGTCTGGTCTGTCCCTGCCCCTGTCTGGGGGTCTGGTTTCTGGTGCCCTGTGTCTGTTCTGGCCCGGGTCTGGTCCGGTCTGCCTTGGGTTGCTGTCGGGTCCTGTGGGTCTGGGTGCTGTCTGTTGTCTGAGTTCTGTCTTGTGCCCTGTTTTTTTTTTTTTTTTTTTTTTTTTTTTTTTTTTTTTTTTTTTTTTTTTTTTTTTTTTTTTTTTTTTTTTTTTTTTTTTTTTTTTTTTTTTTTTTTTTTTTTTTTTTTTTTTTTTTTTTTTTTTTTTTTTTTTTTTTTTTTTTTTTTTTTTTTTTTTTTTTTTTTTTTTTTTTTTTTTTTTTTTTTTTTTTTTTTTTTTTTTTTTTTTTTTTTTTTTTTTTTTTTTTTTTTTTTTTTTTTTTTTTTTCCCCTGCCCTGTCCCCCCCGGGCCCCCCGCCCGGGGCCCCTGCCCCGGTTTCCCCTGGGGGGGCCCTGCCCCTGGGGCCCCTGTCCCTGTTCCCTTTTCCCCCCTGGGGTTTTTGTCTGTCTTTTTGGGCCCCTGTCCCCTGGGGGGCCTGGGGGGGGGGGGTTGGGGGGGGGGGGGGGGTTTTTGGGGGGGTGGCCCCTGGGGGCCCGGGTTGGGCCCGCCGGGCCCCTGCCCCTGCCCTGGGGTTGCCCCTTTGGTTTCCCCTGCCCTGGGGTTTTTTTCCCCCCGGGCCCTGCCCGGGCCCGGCCCCGGCCTGGGGGGTTGGGGGGGGGGTTGGGCCCTGCCCCGGGTCCTGGGGGGGGGGGGGGGGGTTTGTTTTGGGGGGGGGCCCCTGGTTTGGCCCCTGCCCCTTTCCCCTGCCCCGGGTCTGCCCCGGGGCCCCGGGCCCCTGCCCCGGGGCCTCCCCGGGCCCGGCCCCGGGCCCTGCCCCTGGGGCCCCTGCCTGGGGCCCCTTCCCCGGGCCTTCCCCGGGTGGTCCTTCCCCTGTTCTGCCCTGTCGGGTCCCTGCCCCTGCCCGGGCCCGGGTTGGGCCCCTGTCCGGGCCCCTGCCTGTTGGGGCCCCTGTTTCCTGCCCCGTCCCTTCCCGGGCCCCTTCCCCGGGGCCCTTCCCCTGCCCCTGTCCGGGGTCCGGTTGGGTCCTGCCTGTCTGCTTTTCTTCCCGGGCCCCTGTCCTGCCCCTGCCCTGGGGGGCCGGGCCCCCTGGCCCCTGGGGTTTTCCCGGGCCCCCGCCCCTGTTGGGGGCCGGGCCCCTGTCCGGGGGGGGGGTTTTTGTTGGGGTGGGGGGGGGTTGGGGGGGGCCCTGCCCTGGGGGGCCCCTGCCCCTGGCCTGCCCTGCCCTGCCCCTGTCCTTTCCTGGCCTTTCCCCTGCCCGGGTCTGCCCCTGCCCTTCCCCCTGTCCGGGCCCTTCCCCGGGCCCCGGGGGTTTTTGTCCCCCCCTGCCCTGGTTTCCGGGCCCCTTTTCCTGCCTGCCCTGTGGGTCCGGGTTTTCCCGGGCCCTGCCCCTGGTTTCCGGGTCCGGGCCCCGGGGCTGGGGCCCCTGCCCCTGGGGTCCGGGTTGTCGGGGGGGGGGTTTTTGGGGCCCGCCCTGGGGGTTCGGGGCCTGCCCCTCCCCTGCCCCGGGGCGGGCTGGGTCCTTTTTCCCTGTCCTGCCCCTTCCCTTCCCTGGCCCCTGGCCCCGGGGACCCCTTTGGGGGCCCCTGGGCCCCTGCCCCTGCCTGTCGGGTCCGGGCCCCGGGCCCCTGGGGCCCTGTCCTGGTTCTGTTGGCCCCTGCCCCGGGGCCCCTGCCCCGGGGCCCCCCCGGGGCCCTTTGGGGGGTTGGGGTGGTTTCCCCTGGGGCCCCTTTTTGGCCCCTGCCCGGGGCCCTGGCCCCTTGGCCCTGCCCCTTCCCCTCCCCGGCCCCCTTTTGGCCCGGGGCCCTGTCCTTGGGGTCTGCCCCTGGTTTCCCCCCTTTTCTGCCCCGGGCCTGGTTTGTGCCCCGGGCCCTGGGGGTCCCTGTCGGGGGCCCCCCTGGGGGGGGTGGGGGGCCTTCCCCGGGTTTGTTCCCCCCTGTTCCCCTGGGGGGTTTCTGGGGCCTGCCCCGGGCCCCTGTTCCCTGTTGGGGCCCCTGCCCCGGGCCCTGGGGTTTTTTTCCCTGTCCTGGGGGCCGGGGCCCCCTGTTGGGTTGCCCCGGGGCCCGGGGTCCGGGGCCCCTGTCCCGGTTTCCCCGGGCCCGGGCGGGGTTTTGCCCTGCCCCTGCCCTGCCCGGGCCCTGTCTTCCCCTGGGGCCCCTGGGCCCCTTTCCGGGGCCGGGGCCCCTGTTTCCTGTTTCCCCTGGGGCCCTTCCCCTGTCCGGGTTGGGTCCGGGGTCGGGCCCCTGCCCTGGCCCCGGGTGGCCCCGCCCTGTTCTGTGGGCCCCGGGTCCTGCCCTGCCTGCCCCTGTTCCCCTGCCCCTGTTTCTGGGGCCCCTGCCCCTGCCTGGTTGGCCCCTGGTCCCCCCGTCCTGCCCTTCCCGGGCCCCGGGGGCCTGTCCTTCCCGGGGCCCTCCCCGGGCCCTTGCCCTGGGGGCCCCTGCCCCTGTTCCCCTTTCCTGCCCTGGCCCCGGGGCCCTTCCCCGGGCCCCGGGGGTTCTCCCCCCTGGCCCGGGGTTCTGGCCTTCCCCGGGCCCGGGCCCTTCCCGGGCCCCGGGCCCGGGCCCCTGCCCGGGGCCTGCCCTGCCCTCCCCTGCCCTGGGGGGCCCCTGTCGGGGTCCTGTTTTTTCCCCTGCCCCTTGCCCGGGGCCCTGGCCCCGGGGTCCTTTTGGCCCCTGCCCCGGGCCCGGGGCCCCGGGGGCCCCCCGGGCCCGGGGTTCCCCTGTTTCCCCCCCTGGGCCCCTGCCCCGGGGCCCTGCCCGGGTCTGTCCTGTTGGCCCCGGGGCCCCTTCCCCTGTCGGGCCCGGGTTTTTTTGGGCCCCTGCCCCTGTTGGTTCTGGCCTGTCCGGGGCCCCCGGGGGCCCCTGTCCTGTTGCCGGGTCCGGTTTCCCCGGGGTCCTGCCCGGGCCCCTCCCCGGGCCCCGTCCTGTTTCCGGGTCCTTTTTTCCCCCCTGGGTTGGGGCCCTGGGGGGGGTCCGGGGCCCGGGCCCTGCCCCTGTTTCCCCGGGCCCCTGGGGTCCTGTCGGGGTTTCCCCTCCCCCGGGCCCTGTTTTTGGGTCCGGGTCCGGGTTCCCCGGGGGCCCCCCGGGCTTTGTCCGGGTTTTTTCTGGGGGGGCCCCTGGGGTCGGGCCCCGGGGTCTTCTGCCCCGGGTTGCCCTGCCCCTGGGGGATTCCCCGGGTCTGCCCCTGGCCCCTGCCCCTTTGGGGGGCCCCGGGTCCCCTTTCGGGCCCTGGCCTGCCCCGGGGGCCCTGGGGTTTCTTTTCCCTTCCCCTGGTTTTCCCGGGGGTTGTTTCCCCTGGGGCCCTTCCTGGCCCCTTCCCCCCTGTTGGGTCCGGGCCCGGGGCCCGGGCCCCTGCCCCGGGGCCCCCTGGTTGCCCCTGGGGTTCTGGGGGCCCCGTTCCCCTGGTCTGCCCCGGGTTTGTCTGCCGGGGCCCTGCCCTGCTGCCCCTGCCCGGGCCCCAGCCCTGGTTTCCCGTTTGGTTCCGGCCCCTTTTCCTCGGGGCCTTCCCCTCGTTTCCCTGGGCCCCTGCCCCTGCCCTGGTGTGCGCCCTGTTGGGTTGGGGCTGCCCGGGCCGGGCCCGGGGCCCCGCCCCGGGGCCCCTGCCCTTCCCCGGGGCCCCCCTTCCGGGCCCGGGTCTGTCTGGGTTCCCCTGGCCCTGGGGGGGTTTCCCCGGGGCCCGGGCCCTTGGGGGCCTGGGCCCCCCGGGTCTGGGCCCTGCCCCTGCCCTGTCCCCCCTGGGGTCCTGTTCCCCCTGGCCCTGGGGTTTCCGCTGCCCTGGTCCCGGCCCCCTTTCCCCCCCGGGGTTATGCCCTGCCCTGGGCCCCTGTTGCAACCCCTTTCCTGGGTTTCTTTTTGCCCCTGGGGTCTGTCCCTTTTCCCTTTCTTCCCGGGGGGCCCTTCCCCGGGCCCTGCCCTGGGGGCCCCGGGGGCCCCTGTCCGGGTTTTTTTTCCCCGGGGCCCCTGTTTTTTGGTTCCCTGGGTCCTGGGTTTCCCTGTGTTGGTTTGGCCGGGGGTCTGGTTGCCCTGCCCCTGGGGCCCCTGCCCCTTTTCCCCTGCCCCTCCCCTGCCCCTGGGGTTCCCCGGGCCCCTGTTGGCCCCGCCCCGGGGGTCCGGGCCCCTTTCCCCCCTTTCCCTGGGGGGCCCTGTTCTGGGGCCCCGGCCCCTGTCCTGGGGGGCCCCGGGGCCGGGTTTCCCCCTGTCCTGTTGGGGGCCCCTGGGGCCCCTTTGGGGGTTTCTGCCGGGGGGCCCCTTTGTTTTCCCCGGGCCCCTGGGGATCCCCTTCCCTTCCGGGTCCTGCCTGCGGGTTTTTCCCTTTGCCGGGCCTTGGCCCCTGGGGCCGGGGCCCCTGCCCCTGCCCTGCGGGGCCCGGGGTCTGCCGGGGCCCTGGGGCTGCCCCTGTTCTTCCCCTGCCCGGGTTGGGGGCCCCTGCCCTGGGGGGGGCCCCGGGCCCCCGGGCCCCCCTGTCCTGCCCCGGGCCCTTCCCCGGGCCCCTGTCCTGCCCCGGGCCCTTCCCCTGGGGGTTGGGGGGTTGTTCCCGGCCCCTGCCCCGGGGCCCCGGGCCGGGTCCCTTTTGGCCCCGGGTCGGTGGGGGCCCCTTCCCCTGGGGGCCCCGGGGCCCCGGTGCCCCGGCCCTGGGGGGCCCCTGTCCTTTTCCCTGCCCCTTTTGGGCCCCGGGCCCCTGTCTTGTTGCCCCGGGGCCCCTGCCCCGCCCCTGCCCCTTCCCCTTTTGGGTTCCCCTTCCCTTCCCTGCGGGCCCCTGGGGGCCCCGGCCCGGGGTTGCCCGGGCCTGGTCCGTCCTGGGGCCCTGTCGGGCCCTGGGGGGCCCTGTTCCTGCCCCGGGGCCCGGGTCCTGGGTCCTCCCCTGCCGGGGCCCTGGGGGCCCCTTTCCTGCGGGTTGGGGGGGGCCCCGGGCCCGGGGCCCCTGTCCGGGTCCTGTCCGGGGCCCTTCCCCGGGGTTTCTGCTGCCCCTGGGGGCTTCCCTGCCCCGGGGCCCTTCTGCCCTGCCCTTCCTGCCCCGGGGGCCCCGGGCCCGGGGCCCGGGCCTGCCCCTGCCCGGGCCGTTTCCCCTGGGGGTCGGGGCCCCGGGGTTTTTTCCCCCGCCCCTGGGGCCCGGGGCCCCTGGGGCCCCTGCCCCTGCCCCTGGGGCCCCTGCCCCTCCCCTGGGGGCCCTGTTCCTGGGGGGGGGTTCGGGCCCCGGTTCCGGGCCCCTGCCTGGGGCCCCTGGGGCCTGTTCGGGCCCCTGCCTTCCCCTGGGGCCCTGGGGTTCCCGGGCCCCGCCCCTGCCGGGGTGCCCCGGGCCCCTTTCCCTTTTTCCCTTTTCCCGGGCCCGCCCCGGGTCCTGCCCTGTCTTCCCCTGCCCCTGTCCGCCTGTGGGGCCCGGGTTTCCCCGCCCTGGGGGGGTCCCCCCGTCTGCCCTGGGGGGGGGTTGTTTCCCCTGGCTGGTGCCCCGGGTGTCCGGGGTTCCGGGTTTGGGGGCCCCTTTTTCCCGGGTTGGGCCCCTGGGGGGGGGTTTTCCCCGGGGCCCCGTGTCTTCCGGGCCCCTTCCCCGGTTGTTGCCCGGGGGGTTTTTGGGTTGGGGTCCTGGCGGGCCCGGGCCCCGGGTTCTGCCCGGGTCTGGGGCCCTGGGGGCCGGGGCCCCGGCCCCTGCCCCTGGGTCCTGCCCTGCCCCTGGGGGGCCTTTTTCGGCCCCTGTTGTTTCCCCGGGCTGCCCCTGTGGGCCCCGGTCGGGCCGTCCGGTTCGGGGTCCTGTTGGGTTCCCCTGCCGGGGCCCCGGGCCCTGCCCCTGCCCCTGGCCCCTGCCCCGGCCTGGGGCCCGGGGGTTTTTCCCCGTCCGGGGGGCCCCTGCCCCGGGGCCCTTCCTTTCCCCCCTGCCCCGGGCCCCCGCCCCGCCTCCCCTGCCCCTTCGGGGCCCTGCCCGTTTCCCCTGGGGCCCGGGCCCTGCCCCTCCCCGGGGCCCCTGCCCGGGCCCGGGCCCCTGCCCCGGGCCCCTCCCCTTTCTGGGGGGGCCTGCCCTGGGGCCCCTGGGCCCTGGGGTCCTCCCCTGTCCCGGCCCTCCCCTTTTCCGGGGTTGCCCCTGTCCGGGCCCCTGTTTTCCCCGGGGGGTTTTGGGGTTTCCCCTTCCCCTGCCCCCTGCCCCGGGCCCCTGGGGGCCCCTTTGGGGTTTCCCGGGGTTTGCCCTGGTTGTCCTGCCCCTGTTCCCGGGTCTGCCCCGGGTTGGGGTGGCCCCCCTGGTTTTTCCCTGGGGGCCCCGGGTTGCCCGGGTCTGGGGTGTCCCGCCCCTTCCCCGGGGTTGGGGCCCCGGGGCCTCCCCGGGGCCCGGGGGCCCCCCTGTCGGGGCCCCGGGCCTGGCCCCTGCCCCGGGGCCCGGGGCCCCGGGCCCTGCCTGGGGGTTTTTGGGGTCCCCCCCTGTCCTGGCCCCTGCTGCCCTGCCCCTGTCCGCCCTGTTGGGGCCCCTCCCCTGCCCCGGGCCCCTGCCCTGTCTTGGGCCCCTGCCCTTTTCCTTTTCCTTTCCCCGGGCCTGTCCCGGGTGTCCTTCCTGGGGCGGGGTCCGCCCCTCCCCTTCCGGGCCCTGCCCTGGGGGGGCTGGGGGTTGGTCCCTGGGGGGTTGTCGGTCCGGGGCCCTGTCCTGGCCCTGGGGGTCCGGGCCCCTGCCCCGGGTCTGCCCCGGGGTGGGTCCTGGGGGGTCCTGTCCTGCCCTCCCCTTTCCCCTGTTTCGGGCCCTGGGGGCCCCTGGGGTCCGGGGCCTGCCCCTTTTGGGTCGGGTCCTGCCCCGGGCTGCCCCGCCCCGGGGTTCCCTGTTGGCCCCTTTCGGGCCGCTTCCCCGGGGCCCCTGTTGCCCCGGGGCCCCTTTTCGTCGGGTCCTGCCCCTGGGGCCCCGGGGCCCTGCCCCTGCCTGCCCCTGCTGCCCCGGCCCCTGGCCCCTTTTTTGCCCCTTGGCCCTGGGCCCCTGTCCTGCCCTGGGGCCTGCCCCTGTTGGGCCTTCCTGCCCGGGCCCCTGCCCCTGCCCCTTTGTCTGGTCTGGGTCTGTCCGGGGTTGGGCCCCTGGGGGGGGGGCCCCTGGGCCCCGGGTCTGTCTGTTTTCCCCGCCTGCCCCTGGGGTTCCGGGCCCCGGGCCCCGGGTCTGCCCGGGCCCCTGTTGGCCCCTGGGGCCCGGGCCCCCTGGTCCTGTCCTGGGGTCGCCGGGTTTTCCGGGCCCGGGCCCCTGTGGGGGCCCCCCGGGCCCCTGCCCCTGGGGTCCCCCCCTGCCCGGGTTGCCCCTGTTCCCTGTCTGGGGCCGGGCCCGCCCCTCCCCTGTTGTCGGCCCCTTCCCCTCCCCTGGGGGGCCCCTGCCCCTGTTCTGCCCCCTTCCCCGGGCCCTTTCCCCGGGGTCCCTGGGTTTCTGCCCCGGGCCCTGCCCCTGGGGCCCCTGCCTGGGGGTGCCCCGGGGGCCCCCCGGGGCCCCTGCCCTGGTCCTTCCCTGCCCTTCCCCGGGCCCCGCCCCGGGGTCCCCCCGGGTTTCCCCTCCCCGGGGCCCGGGGCCCGGGTCCTGCCCTCCCCTGGTTTTTTTCCCTGGCCCCTGGGGCCCTTCCCCGGGGGGTTGCCCTGTTGGGCCCTTTTTGGGGCCTGTCGGGGCCCCTGGTCTGTTCGGCCCCTGTCCTTCGGGCCCCCGGGGCCCTGGGGGGTTTCCTGGCCCCCCCGGGCCCCTGGGGGTCCTGGGCCCCTGCCCCGGGCCCGGGCCCCTCCCCTGGGGGGTTGGGTCGGGGGTTTTTGCCCTGCCCGGGGCCCCTGGGGGGTTTCCCTGCCCCTGCCCCGGGGTCCTTCCCGTTTTTGGGGGGCCCCGGCCCCGGGGCCCTGCCCGGTCCGGGCCCTGGGGGGTCTTTCCCCTGCCCGGTCCGGGCTGCCCTGCCCCCGGGTTGCCTTCCCCGGGCCCTGGGGGTCCTGCCTGCCCCTCCCCGGGGCCCCCCTGGGGCCCTTTCCGGGCCCCTGTTTCCCCTTTTCCTTTGGCCCCTGGTTTTGCCCTGGTTGCCCTTCCCCGGGGGCCCCCCCTGGGGGCCCTTCCCCTGCCCCTGGGGCCCTGGGCCTTCCCTGCCCTGCCCTGGGGGGCCCCCTGCCTGGGGCCTGGGGTCCGGGGCCCCTGTTGGTCCGGGTTGGCCCCGCCCGGGATCTTGGGGCCCCGGGGGGCCCCTTCCCCTGCCCTGAGGCCCCTGCCCCTGGCCTGTCCTGTTGTCTGCTGCCCTGGCCGCCCTGTCCTGCCCCCTGGGGGCCCCGGGCCCCCTTCCCCGGGCCCCGGGTGCCCCTGCCCGGGGCCCTGCCCTTCCCCGGGCCCTGTCCCGGGTTGGGCCGGGCCTGCCTGCCGGGCCGGCCCCGCCCCGGTCTGCCGGCGCCCGGGGCCCGGGCCCTTTGGGGTCGGGCCCCTGTCTGGGGCCCCTTTTTGGCCCCTGCCCGTTTCCCCTGCCCCTCCCCGGGCCCCTGCCCCTGGGGCCCTGGGGGGGCCCCTTCCCCGGGCCCTTGGCCCCGGGGGGCTGCCCTGCCCTGGGGGTTTTTCCCCTGCCTGCCCTGCCCCTGTTTCCCTGCCCTTCCCCGGGGTCCTGGGGCCCCTTTCCGGGGGCCGGGCCCCTGGGCCCTGTCGGGCCCTGGGGCCCCGGGGCCCGGGCCCCTGGGGTCCGGGGCCCCGGGGCCCCTGGGGGCCCCGGGTTGGGCCCCGGGGCCCGGGTTGGCGGGCCCTGCCTCCTGCCCTGGGGGGCCCTTTTTCCCTGTCCCTGCCCCTGTTTCCCTGTTGTCTGGGGGGCCCCCCTTTTGTCCTCCCCTGTCTGCCGGGTTTTGGGGGTTGGCCCCTGGGGGCCTGGCCCTTTCCCCGGGCCCCTGGCCGGGGCCCCTTCCCCGGGCCCCGGGGCCCCGGGGCGGGGTCCGGGCCCCGGGCCCCGGGCCCGGGCCCCTTCCCCGGGCCTGGCCCCCTCCCCTGCCCTGGGGGGGCCCCTGCCCCTGCCCCTGTCGGGCCTGGGGGGCCTGTTTGGGGCCCTTCGGTCTGTCCGGGCCCCTGCTGCCCCGGGCCCCTCCCCTTTCCCTGGGGTTTGCCCCTGGGGCCCCTGTCCTGCCCTGCCCCGGGGCCCCGGCCTTTTGGGCCCCGGGCCGGGTCCGGGTGTCCGGGTCCTTCCCCGGGTCGGGCCCCGGGCCCCTTTTGGGTCGGGCCCGGGTTCCTGTCTGTCCGGGCCCCGGGCCCCGGGGTCCTGCCGGTTCCCGGGCCGGGCCCGGGTTGGGTCCTGCCCCGGGGTCCTGCCCCCTGCCCCGGGTTGGCCCCTTTTCCTGCCCCGGGGTTCTTCCCGGGCCCCGGCCCCGGGGCCCCCTGGGGGCCCCGGGGCCCGGGCCGGGGCCTCCCCTGTTGGGCCCCTGTTTCCCCGGGCCCGCCCCGGGTGTCCCCCCGCCCCGGGGCCCTGGGGGCCCCGGGGCCCCCGGCCCCGGGGCCCCTTTGGGGGTTGGCCCCTTTTTGGCCCTGCCCTGCCCCGCCCCTGGGGGGCCCCGGGGGCCCCTTTTGGGGGGGTTCCGGGTCCCTCCGGCCCCGGGGCCCCTGTTGGGGCCCTCCCCGGGGGCCCCGTTTCGGGTTTCCCCGGGGGTTTTTCCCCCCCTGCCGGGCCCCTTCCTGCCCCTTCTGCCCCGGGCCGTTTCCCCTGGGGCCTGCGGGGCCTCCTGGGGTCTGCCTGGGCCCCGGGCCGGCCCCGGGCCCCTGGGGCCCTGTCCTGTTTTCCCTGCCGGGTTGACCCCCCTTCCCCGGGCTGGGGCCCGGGCTGCCCGGGGTCCTCCCCGGCCCCTTCTTGGTTGGGCCCCGGGCCCCTGGGGCGGGCCCTGGGGCCCCGGGTTCTGCCCCGGGTCCTGCCCCTGCCCTTCCCCTGTTGGGGGGTCGGGCCCTGGGGCCGCCCCTTCTGTTCCCCTGTCTGCCGGGGGGTTTTGGGGGGGCCCCTTTTGGCCCTGGGGGCCCCCCGGGTCCGGGGTCCTTCTGGGGGCCCCTGCCCTGCCCCTGCCCTGCCCCTGCCCCTGCCCTGCGGGCCCCCCCTGTTTTTTCCGGGCCCCTTTTCCCCCCGGGCCCTGCCCCTTGGGCCCCTGGGGTTCCCCCCTCCCCGGGGCCCCCCCGGGTCCTGTCCTGTCCGGGTTGGGGTTTCCCCTTCCCCGGGGTCCGGGGCCCCGGGCCCCCCGGGGCCCGGGTGCCCTTCCCCTGCCCCCGGCCCCTGCCCTGCCCTGCGGTTCCCTTCCCTGCCCCTGGTGGGGGCCCCCCGGGGCCCCTGCCCGGGGGGCCCCCCTGGGGCCCCTGCCCCTTGGGGGTGCCCCTGTCTGCCCCTGCCCCGCCCCTGCCCTTTTCCCCTGGCCTGGGGCCCCGGGGCCCCTGCCCCTGTCTCCCCTTCCCCTGGGTCCCTGCCCTGTTCTGGGGCCCCTGGGGGGGGCCCGGGGTTGGTCCTTTTCCCCGGGTCTGCCCCGGGCCGGGCCCCTGCCCTGTCCGGGTTGGGGGCCCCTTCCCCGGGCCCTGGGGGCCCTTCCCCTGGGCCCCGGGCTGGGGGGGTTTTTGCCGGGCCCCTTCCCTGGGGGCCCCTGGCCCCTGCCCTGGGGGCCCCGGGCCCTGCCCCTCCCCTGTTGCCCCGGGGGGCCCCCCTCCCCTGCCGGGGGCCCCTGTCCTCCCCGGGGTTCTGCCGGGCCCGGGGCCCCCTGCCTGGGGGGTCCTGGGCCCCCTGCCCCTGGCCTGGGGGCCCTGCCCGGGCCCCTGGGGGCCCCTTCCTGCCCCTGGGGGGGCCTGTTGGTCCTTTCCCCTGGTCCTGCCCCTTCCCTTTGGCCCTGGTTTCCCGGGGTTGCCCCTGTCCTTCCGCCCCGGGCCCCTGTCTCCCCTGCCCTGGGGCCCCGGGGCCCCTGGCCCCGGCCCCGTTTTCGGGCCCCAGCCCCTGCCCCGGGCCGGGTCTGGGGGGTCCCCCCGGGTTTCTGCCCTGGGGTTTTCCCCTGTTGGGGGTCCCTGTTTCTGTTCTGCCCCGGGGTGCCCCGGGTCGGGGTCCCTGGGGTTTTGGCCCTGTCCTGTCCCCGGGGGCCCTGTCCTGTCCTGGGGGGGGCCCCTTCCCCTGGTCCTGGGGTCCGGGCCGGGCCCCGGGCCCGGGCCCCGGGCCCCTGTTGGTGGCCCCTGCCCTGCCCCTGGCCCTTTCCTGTTTTCCCCTGCCCCTGCCCTTCCCCCCCCCGGGGGCCCGGGGCCTGTTCTGGGGGCCGGGCCCTGCCCGGGCCGGCCCGGGGCCCTGCCGGGGCCCTTCCCCCGGGGGTCCTGCCCTGCCCCTGGGGTGCCCCTGCCGGCCCCTGGGGTTCCTGGGGCCCCTGCCCCTGGTCCCTGGTCCTCCCCGGGCCTCCTGTGGGGGCCCTGCCCCTGTCCCCCCCGGGCCCTTCCCTGGGGTTTGCCCCTGTGCCCCTTTGCCCCGGGTGGGCCGGGGCCCTTCCCCTGTCCTGTTGGCCCCGGGCCCCGGGGTTTTTTGGGGCCCCTGGGGTCTGCCCGGGCCTGTGGGGGGGCCCTGCCCTTTTGTTGGGGGGGGGGGCCCCCCGGGCCCCGGGTTGGCCCTGCCCCTGTCCTGCCCCTGCCCCGGTCGGGCCCCTGCCCCTGCCCTGCCTGCCCCTTTTTCCCCTGGGTTCCCGGGGTTGCCCCGGGCCCCGGGCCCCTTCCCCTGGGGCCCCTGGGGCCCGGGGTCCTGTTGCCCGGGGCCGGGCCGGGTCCCTGTCGGGCCCTGGGTCTTCCCGGGCCCCCGGGGTGGGGGTCCGGGGGCCCTTTGGGCCCCTGGGCCTTGTTCCCCTGCCCTGCCCGGGGTCTTCCCCTGCCCCTGGGGCCTCCCCCTTCCCTGGCCTTCCCCTGCCCCTTTCCCTGCCCTGGGCCCCTCCCGGGCCCTGCCCGGGCCCCTTGGGGGGGCCTGCCCCCTGGGGGGGTCCGGGGGTTTTTCCCCCCGGGTGTCTGTCCTGTCTGGGGTCCCTGGCCCCTTTTCCCCCCTTGGGTTCGGGCCCTGGGGGGCCCCGGGCCCCGGGGTTGTCGGGTCCTGCCCGGGTTGGGCCCCTGCCCCCGGGCCCGCCCCTGGGGTCCGGGCCCCTTCCGGGCCCCTGGGGCCCCTTTTGGGTCCTGTTTCCCTGTTCCCCCTTTGTTGGCCCTGGGGCCCTGCCCTGCCCCGGGGTCTGCCTGCCCGGGGGCCCGGGCCCTTCCCCTGGGGGGCCCTGTTCCGGGGGCCCCCGTTGCCGGGTTTTCCCCGGGGGCCCCGGGCCCCGTCCTTTTCCTGCCCCTGGTTGCCCCTGGGGTCCCGGGCCCTGCCCCGGGGGTCCTGGCCCCGGGCCCGGGGGGGTCTGGGGGTGTCCTTCCGGGTTCCGGGTTTTTGGTCTGCCCCTTCCTGCCCCGGCCCCGGGCCCCTGCCTGGGGGCCCTTGCCCCTGCCCCTGTCTGGTTCCTGGGGCGGGGCCGCCTGCTGCCTGCCCTCCCCTGGGGTTGCCCCGGGCCCCTGTCGGTGGCCCCGGGCCCCTGCCCCTGGGGGGTCCCTGTCCTGCCCCGGGCCCCTGGGGCCCGGGTTTTTCCGCCCCGCCCTGTCCTGGGGGCCCCTGCCCCTGCCCCTGGCCCGGGCCTGCCCCGGGGCCCTGTTGGTCCTGCCCCTTCCCGGCCCCTGCCCCCTGTTGGGCCCCGGGGGTTTTTTTCCCCCTGTGGTTTCCCCTGGGGCCCCTGCCCCTGGGGGGCCCCTTCCCCTGTTCTTCGTCTGCCCCGGGGTCCTGGCCGGGTCCCTGGGGTTTCCTGTCTGCCCGGGGTTTTTCCCTTGTCTGGCCCCTGGGGCCCTGTTGGTCCTTTCCCCCTGCCCTGCCCGGTTTGGCCCCTGGGGCCCTGCCCCTTCCCCTTTTCCCCTTCCCGGGTCCTGCCCTTCCCTTTGGGCCCCGGGCCCGGGGTCTGCCCCTTTTTGGGGGCCCGGGCCCTGTGCCCCGGGGCCTGGGGGGGTCCCTGCCCGGGGCCCCTTCCCCTGGGGGGTTCCCTTCCCTTTCCCCGGGCCCTGGGGGGCCGGGCCCCTCCCCTGGGGTTGGGGGTTTTTCTGCCCCGCCTGGGGCCCCTGCCCCGGGTCCCTGTCCTGTCTTCCTTGTCCCGCCCTTCCGTTGGTTTTTCCTGGTTTTCCCTTCCTTTCCCTGTTTCCTGGGTTTTTTAAAACCCCGGGGCCCTTTTCCTTTGTTTGTTTCCCGCCCTTCCCTGGCCCCGGGGCCTGGGGCCCGGGTTTCCCCCCTGCCTGGGGCCCGGGCTGGGGGCCCGGGCCCGGGGTTTCTTTTGGTCCTGGGTTCGGGGCCCCGGGCCCCTGTGCCCGGGTCCTGCCTGGGGCGGGCCCTGTCCTGGGGCCCGGGCCTGTTCCCTGCCCCGGGCCCCTTCCCCTGGGGTCCTGTTTTCCCTGGGGCCCTTTTCCCTGCCCCTGCCCCTGGGGTCCGGGCCCTGCCCCGGTCCTGTGTTGGGGCCCCTGTGGGGTCCCGGGGCCCTGCTGTCCTGTTTTTCCCGGGTCTTTCCCGGGGTTTTCGGGCCCCTTCTGCCCCGGCCTCCCCGGGCGGGTTTTTCCCCTGGTTTTTCCCTGTTGGCCCCTCCCCGGGTGGGTTTTCCCTGCCCCGGGTCTGTCCTGGCCCGGGTTCCCCTGGCCTTCCCCGGGCCTGGGGGGTCCCTGGGGGGGCCCGGGGCCCCTCCCCTGCCCCGTTCCGGGTCCTGTCGCCCGGGTCGGGGCCCCTGTCCTGCCCCTTTTGGCCCCGGGGCCCTGGCCCTGCCCCCCCGGGCCCCTGCCCTGGGGGGTTTCCTGCCCTGGGGGGGCCCTTTCTGTCGGGCCGGGTTGGGCCCCTGCCCCGGGTCCTTGGGGGGTTTTTTGCCGGGCCTGGGGCCCCTGCTGCCCCTGTGGCCCGGCCCTGGGGTCGCCCCTGCCCCTGGGGGCCCCTGCCCCTGGGCCCCTTGGGGGGCCCGGGCCCCTGGGGCCCCTTCCCCGGGCCGGGGTCTGGGGCCCCTGCCCCTGCCCTGGGGTCCTGCCCCGGTGCCCCTTCCCTGGCTTTTGGGCCCCTGTCTGCCCTGGTCCTGCCCTGGGGGCCTTTTTGGGTTCCCCCGGGTTTCCCCGGGCCCCGGGCCCCGGGGTTTCCCGCCCCGGGCCCCTTCCCCGGGTTCCCTGTGGGGTTGTTTCCGGGGCCCTTTGGGGTTTCCCTTTTGGGCCCTGCCCCGGGCCCCTGGGGCCCCGGGGTGGCCCCTTCCCCCTTTCCCGGCCGGGCCCCTGGGGTTTTGGGGGGTTTCCCCGGGTCCTGCCCTGGGGGGCCCGGGCCCCTTCCCGGGCCTGTTCCCCTGTGGGCCCCTGTCCGTTGGGGGTTTTCTGCCCTGCCCGGGTCGGGGCCCCTGCCCCGGGGTTGCCCCGGGTTGGGGGCCCTTTCCTGCCCTTCCCTGCCCCGGGCCCCTGCCCGGGGCTGCCTGGGGCCTGTGCCCGCCCGGCCCTGCCCCCCCGGGGTCGGGCCCCTGCCCCGGCCTTCCCTGCCCCGGGGGTTCCCCTTTTGGCCCCTTTTGGCCCGGGTCCCGGGCCCCGGGGTCCGTCCTGCCCCTGGGGTCTTCCCCTGCCCCTGTTCCCCGGCCCCGGGGGGGTTGGGCCCCGGGGCCTGTTGCCCCGCCTTCCCCTTCCCCGTTCCTGGTTCCCCCGGGTGGGGCCCCTTTTGGGCCCCGGGTTCCCCCTGCCCTTTTTCCCTGCCCTGCTGCCCCTGCCCCTGTTCCCCTGTCCTCCCCTGCCCGCCCTGGGGGCCTGGGGGGCCCCTGCCCCTGGGCCCGGGCCCTGCCCGGCCCCGGGCCCTGTCCTGCCCGCCCTTCGGGCCCCTGGTCCGGGCCCGGGTCTGGGGTTCCTGGGGCCCCGGGGCCCGGGCTGGGGGCCCCTTTCCTGCCCCGGGCCCGGGCCCTGCCCCGGGGCCTTCCCCTCCCCCTTCCCCTGCCCCCCCTGGGGTCCGGGGTCCTGTTGGGCCTTTTGGCCCCGGGTTTCCCCTGGGGGCCTGTCGGGTCCTGTTTTCCCCGGCCCTGCCCTGGGCCCCTGTTTTGGGGTTCCCCTGCCCTTCCTGCCCCGGCCGGGTTTGCCCTGCCCCGGGGGCCCTGCCCCTGTTTTTCCCTTTCCGGGCCCCGGGCCCTGGGGTCGGGCCCCTTCCCCGGGCTCCCCGGGCCCCTTCCCCTTCCTGTTGCCCGCCCCTGCCCTGGGGCCCGCCCTGTTGGTCCTGCCCCGGGCCCTGGGGCCTCCCCGCCCCGGGGTTGGGGGCCTGGGGCCCCCTTGGGTTCCCCCCTGTCTGCCCGGGCCCTTTCCCCGGGGCCGGGTCCTGTTGGTTGTTTTTGGGGCCTGCCTGCCCCGCCCGGGGGGCCCCCCGGGTTGCCCCGGGGCCGGGTGGGTCCGGGGCCTGCCCTGCCCTGTTCTTCCCCTGCCCCCCCCTGGGGGGCCCCTGCCCTTTTCCCCTTGTTGGCCCGGGGTCCTTCCCCTGCCCCTTCCCCGGGCCCCTGTTTTTCCCTTTCCCGGGTTTCCTGTGGGGTCCCCCCTGCCCTGCCCTTTCCCTCCCCGGGGGTCCCGGGTTGGCCCCGGGGCCCCTGCTGGGGCCCCTGTTGCCCCTTTCGGGGCCCTCCCCGGGTTGGGGTTTTTTTCCCTGGGGCCTTTTCCTTGTTGTCCTTCCCGCCCCTCCCCTGCCCTGTCTGCCCCTGCCCCTGGGGGGCCCCTGCCCCTTTTGGGGGCCCCGGGCCCCGGGTCCCCCTCCCTGGGGGGGCTGCCCGGCCCTTCCCGGGGTTTTCCTGGGGTGTCCCTGCCCCTGGGGGGTCCGGGTCTGGCCCTGGGGGGGGTCTGGTCCGGGCCCCTGCCCTGCCCCGGGGGTGTCTGCCCGGGGGCCCCTGGCCCTGTCGGGTGGGTCGGGGTCCTGGTCTGGGGGGGGTTTTTTTCCCCCTGGGGGGTTCCCTGTTGGTGGGGCCCCGGGACCCCTGTCCGGGTTTCCCCGCCCTGCCCCTGCCCCTGCCCCTGCCCCTGCCCTGCCCCTGGGGGGGCCCGGGCCCGGCCCCGGGCCCGGGGGTGCCGGCCGCCCCGGTTGCCCCTGGGGGGCCTGGGGGGTTGGCCCGGTGGCCCTGTCCTTCCCTGGCCCCTCCCTTCCCCGGGGGGCGCCCCTGCCTTGGGGTTGTTTTCTGCCCCTGGGGCCCTCCCCTGGGGCCCCCGGGCCCTGTTCCCGGGGTTGGGCCCTGGGGGCCCTGGTCCCTGTCCTGGGGCCCCGGGGCCCCTGTTGTTCCCGGGTCTGCCCTTGGTCCTGGCCCCGGGCCCCGGGCCCCGGGCCCCTGTTTCCCGGGCCCCTGGCCCCGGGCCGGTCCTTCCTCGGCCCCGGGGCCCCTGTCTTTGGGCCCGGGCCCCGGGCCCTGGTTCCTGGGGTTGGGGGCCCCGGGCCCCGGGGCCCCCTGGCGGTTTGTTCTTCCCTGTTGGGGGTCCCGGGCTGTTGGGGGGGTTCCCTGCCCCTGGTCCTTTTGGCCCCCGGGCCCCGGGGTTGCCTTCTGCCCCTGCGGGCCCCGGGCCCGGGTCCTGGGGGTGGGGGCCCCGGCCCCTGTCTGTCCGGTCCGGGCCCCTTGCCCCGGGTTGGTTTGGGGCCCTTCCCCGGGTCTTTTTGGGGGGGGTTGGGGGTTTCTGCCCGGGCCTGGGGGCCTCCCCGGGGGGGCCCTTCCCGGGTTTCCCTGGTCCCTGCCCTGGCCCCCCCCCCCCTGCCCGGGTTTGGTCCTGTCCTGGCCCTGGGGGCCCCTGGGGTTTCCGGGCCCCTGCCCTCCCCTGGGGTTTCCCCGGGTCCTGCCCTGTCCTGGGGGCCCCTGCCCCGGGTCGGGCCCCTGGGGGGGGTTTTTGGCCCCTGGGGGCCCGGGCCCCTTGCCCCTGCCCCCGGGCCCCGGGCCCCTTTGGGGGTCTGGGGGTTGGCCCCTGTCTTTTGTTTTCCCCGGGTCCTGGGGTCCGGGTTTGCCCCTGCCCCCTGGGGTCCCCTTTCCCTGGGGGGTTGCCCTTCTGCCTGTTCGGGGCCTGCCCCGGGCCCTGGCGGGGCGGGCCCCTCCCCGGGGGGCCGGGCCCTGGCCCCTGCCTGGGGGTTCCCTGGGGTTGGCCCCCTGTCTGGGCCCAGTCCCTGCCCCTGCCCCGGGGCCCCTCCCCGGGCCCCGGGGTCCGGCCGGGGTTGGGCCCTTCCTGCCCTGCCCCTTTGGGCCGGCCCTGCCCCTGGCCCCTGCCCCGGGCCCCTGGTTTTTTGGCCCCGGGCCCCTTCCCTGGGTCCCCTGCCCCTGGGGCGGGCCCCTGCCTGGGGCCCCCTTTCGGGGTTTCCCCTGGGGCCCTCGGGCCCTGGCCTGCCCCTGCCCTGGGGCTGTTCCCTGGGGCCCCTGTGGCCCCTGCCCCTGCCCGGGTTTCCGGGTCCGGGGTTCTGCCCGGGCCCTGGGGCCCCTGGGGGTCCTTTGTCCCCTGTCTTTTGGGCCCCTTTCGCCCGGGGTCCCTGTTTCCCCTCCCCTGGGGCCCCGGGGGGCCCCTTTCCCCCCCTGGCCCCGGGTCGGCCCGGGCCCCTGTCCTGTTTCCCGGGCCCCTGGGGGGTTCCCCGGGGGCCCCCCTGCCCCGGGGCCCCTGCCCTTCCCCGGGCCCCGGGTCGGGCCCCTGCCCGCCCGGGCCCTGCTGGGGGGTTGCCCCTGGGGCCCCGGGGCCCCTGGGGCCTGTTCCCCTTCCCCGGGGCCGGGGCCCCTTTCCTGTCCCCCCTTTCCCTGTTTGGGCCTTCCCCTTAGGCCCCTGCCCTGCCGGGGTTTCGGGCCCCTGTTGGCCCTTCCGGGTTGCCCCTTCCCCTGGGGGGGGGTTGGTCCTGGGGTCCTGCCCCTGGGGGTCTGCCCTGCCTTCCCTGCCCCTTCCCGGCCCGTCCTGCCCGGGTCCCTGCCTGCCGGGGCCTGCCCCTGCTTGGTCCTGGGGGCCCCTGCCCCTTCCCTGGGGCCCCTTCCCCTGCCCCGGCCCCTCCCCTGGGGGGCCCTGGGTTTTTCGCCCCGGGCCCCGCCCCGTCCGTCCTGGGGCCCTGGGGCCCCTGTTGGCCCCCGGGTGGTCTGGGGCCCCGGGGTCCTCCCCTGGGCCCCTCCCCCGGGGTCCTGCCCCGGGCCCTGCCCCGGCCCTGTCCCTTTCCTGGGGGCCGGGTCCTGGGGGGGGGGGCCCCTGGGGGGCCCCTTTTGGGTTTTTGGCCCTTCCGGCCCTGCCCCTGGCCCCTGCCTTTTTGGCCGGGCCCCTGTTGGCCCCCTGCCCTTTTTGGGGTCGCCCCTGGGGCCCCGGCCCTTCCCTGTCCTGGGGGCCCCGGGCCCCCGGGGCCCTGGGTCGGGGGGGTTTTCCCCCGGGGTTTCCGGGCCCCTGTCCTGCCCCTGTTGGGCCCGGGGGGCCCCTGCCCCTGGGGTTTCCCTGGGTCCGGGCCCCCCGGGGTTTCCCTGCCCCGGGTTGGGCCTCCCCGGGGGTCCTGGGGGCCCGGGCCCCTGTTGGGGGGGGCCTGTCCGGCCCTTTTCCCTGGGGCCCCGGGGCCCTTTTGGTTCGGGCCCCTGCCCTGCCCCTGGGGGCCCCTGTCCGGGTTGTTTGCCCGGGTTCCCCCCTGGGGCCCGGGGCCCCTGGGGTTCTGGGGGGGCCTGGGGGGCCCTTTTTGGGGCCTGTTTCCCTTTCCCTGTTTCCTTGGGGTGGGGGCCCCTGCCCTGGGGGGCCCTGCCGGTGGGTCCTCCCCGGGGGTTTTGGTTTCCCGGGCCCTGCCTTCTCCCCTGGGGGGCCCTGCCGGTCGGGCCCCGGGGGCCCGGGGTCTGCCCCTGGGGCCTGTTGCCCCTGCCTGCCCTGTTCTGGGGGGCCCCGGGGCCCCTGTCGGGTTGGGCCCCTGGGGGGTCCTGGGGGGCCCCTCCCCTGGGGCCCCGGGGTCCTGGCCCCTTCCTTTCCCCTGGGGGGTTTTTGGCGGGCCCCTGCCTGTTCCCTGTTGGGGTCCGCCCTGGGGGGTGCCCTGCCCTGGCGGGTGGCCCCTTCCCTGCCCCTGTCTGTTTTTTGGGGGGTCCTGGGGGTTGGCCCCTGGGGGTTGGGCCCGGTCCTGCCCTGGGGGGTCCCTGGGGGCCCTGCCCCTGTTGCCCCGGGGCCCCTTTCCCGGGGCCCCTGCCCCTGCCCTGCCCTGCCCCGGGGGGTTTTTTTTCCCGGGCCCCTGCCCCTGGGGTCGGGCCGGGCCCGGGGTCCCTGCCTGCCTGCCTTTTTCCTGCCCCGGGCCCCTGTCCGGGCCGGGTCCCCCTTCCCCGCCCGCCCCTGGGGCCCCGTCTGCCCCCGGGTCCGGGCCCCTGTTGGGGGGTGTTGGGGGGGCCCCCCTGTCTGCCCCGGGCCCTTTTTCCTGGGGCCCCTGGGGCCCGCCCTGCCCCGGGCCCCGGGCCCCTGTTCGGGCCCCTGCCGGGGCCCGGGGCCCTTCCCGGGGCCGGGCCCGCCTGCCCCTGCCCTTCCCCTGTTGGCCTCCCCTGGGGCCCCGGGGTTGTCCGGTTGTGCCCCTGTCCTGCGGGCCCCGGGCCTGGCCCCGGGGTCGGGCCCCGGGCCCGGGTCCGGGCCCCGGGGGTTTCCCCGTCGGGCCCTCCCCCTTCCCCGGGCCCTTCCCCGGGGTTTTCTGGGGGGGGCCCCTGGGTTGTTTCCCTGGGCCCCGGGCCCCGGTTTTCCTGGCCTGGGGGGTTTCCCCGGGCCCGGGGCCCCTGGGGGGCCCTGCCCCTGCCCGGCCCCTGCCCCTGCCCGGTCGTCCGCCCCGGGCCCCTGGGGGGCCCCCCCGGGCCGGGCCCGGGGCCGGGCCCCTGCCCTGGCCCGGGGCCCTTTGGTTTGGGGCCCTGGGGGTTTTCGGGGTTTCCCTTTCCCTGGGGGGGGTCCTGCCGGGCCCGGGGCCTTCCCCTTTTGGGCCCTGGCCCGGGCCCCGGTCCTTCCCCTGGGGGTCCGGGCGTCGGGTCGGGTCTGTCTGTGTTCTGGTTCCTTTCGGGTCCTGTTGTCTTCCCCCCTTCCCTGCCCGGGCCTGCCCTTTTCCCTGTTCTGTCGGCCCTGTCTGTCTGCGGTTCGGGGTCCTGTCCGGTCTGTTCTGCTGGTCCTGGTCCGTCTTCGCTGTTTGTTCCTGGGTCTTCCTGGCCCTGGTCCTTTCCCTGGCCCTTCCGGGCCCTTCTGGCCTGGTCTGTTGGTCTGGGTCCTGGTCTGTTCCTGGTCCTGGTCCTGTTGGGGGGTCCTTCTTCTGTCTGGTCCTGTCCTGCCTTCTTTTCTGGCCCCTGTCTGTCTGGGGGTCGGGGGTTTCCTGCCTGCCGGTCGTTCCTGTCTGGTTTTCCCTGTCCCGTCCTGTCTGTCCTGGCCTTTTTTGGGTCCTTTCCGGGCTGTCTGTTCGGGTTCTGTCTGGTCGGGGCCTGTTCTGGTGTGGTTTTGCTGCCCCCTGGTCCGGGTCTGTCTTCTGGTCCTTTCGGGTTCCGGGTGCCCTGGTCCTGTCTGGCTGCCCTTCCTGTCTGCCCTCCTGTCCTTGTCTGGCCCCCTGTTCTGCCTGTCTGGGTTTTTTCCCGGGTCTTCCTGTCCTGCGGGTCCCCCCCCCCCCCCCCCCCCCCCCCCCCCCCCCCCCCCCCCCCCCCCCCCCCCCCCCCCCCCCCCCCCCCCCCCCCCCCCCCCCCCCCCCCCCCCCCCCCCCCCCCCCCCCCCCCCCCCCCCCCCCCCCCCCCCCCCCCCCCCCCCCCCCCCCCCCCCCCCCCCCCCCCCCCCCCCCCCCCCCCCCCCCCCCCCCCCCCCCCCCCCCCCCCCCCCCCCCCCCCCCCCCCCCCCCCCCCCCCCCCCCCCCCCCCCCCCCCCCCCCCCCCCCCCCCCCCCCCCCCCCCCCCCCCCCCCCCCCCCCCCCCCCCCCCCCCCCCCCCCCCCCCCCCCCCCCCCCCCCCCCCCCCCCCCCCCCCCCCCCCCCCCCCCCCCCCCCCCCCCCCCCCCCCCCCCCCCCCCCCCCCCCCCCCCCCCCCCCCCCCCCCCCCCCCCCCCCCCCCCCCCCCCCCCCCCCCCCCCCCCCCCCCCCCCCCCCCCCCCCCCCCCCCCCCCCCCCCCCCCCCCCCCCCCCCCCCCCCCCCCCCCCCCCCCCCCCCCCCCCCCCCCCCCCCCCCCCCCCCCCCCCCCCCCCCCCCCCCCCCCCCCCCCCCCCCCCCCCCCCCCCCCCCCCCCCCCCCCCCCCCCCCCCCCCCCCCCCCCCCCCCCCCCCCCCCCCCCCCCCCCCCCCCCCCCCCCCCCCCCCCCCCCCCCCCCCCCCCCCCCCCCCCCCCCCCCCCCCCCCCCCCCCCCCCCCCCCCCCCCCCCCCCCCCCCCCCCCCCCCCCCCCCCCCCCCCCCCCCCCCCCCCCCCCCCCCCCCCCCCCCCCCCCCCCCCCCCCCCCCCCCCCCCCCCCCCCCCCCCCCCCCCCCCCCCCCCCCCCCCCCCCCCCCCCCCCCCCCCCCCCCCCCCCCCCCCCCCCCCCCCCCCCCCCCCCCCCCCCCCCCCCCCCCCCCCCCCCCCCCCCCCCCCCCCCCCCCCCCCCCCCCCCCCCCCCCCCCCCCCCCCCCCCCCCCCCCCCCCCCCCCCCCCCCCCCCCCCCCCCCCCCCCCCCCCCCCCCCCCCCCCCCCCCCCCCCCCCCCCCCCCCCCCCCCCCCCCCCCCCCCCCCCCCCCCCCCCCCCCCCCCCCCCCCCCCCCCCCCCCCCCCCCCCCCCCCCCCCCCCCCCCCCCCCCCCCCCCCCCCCCCCCCCCCCCCCCCCCCCCCCCCCCCCCCCCCCCCCCCCCCCCCCCCCCCCCCCCCCCCCCCCCCCCCCCCCCCCCCCCCCCCCCCCCCCCCCCCCCCCCCCCCCCCCCCCCCCCCCCCCCCCCCCCCCCCCCCCCCCCCCCCCCCCCCCCCCCCCCCCCCCCCCCCCCCCCCCCCCCCCCCCCCCCCCCCCCCCCCCCCCCCCCCCCCCCCCCCCCCCCCCCCCCCCCCCCCCCCCCCCCCCCCCCCCCCCCCCCCCCCCCCCCCCCCCCCCCCCCCCCCCCCCCCCCCCCCCCCCCCCCCCCCCCCCCCCCCCCCCCCCCCCCCCCCCCCCCCCCCCCCCCCCCCCCCCCCCCCCCCCCCCCCCCCCCCCCCCCCCCCCCCCCCCCCCCCCCCCCCCCCCCCCCCCCCCCCCCCCCCCCCCCCCCCCCCCCCCCCCCCCCCCCCCCCCCCCCCCCCCCCCCCCCCCCCCCCCCCCCCCCCCCCCCCCCCCCCCCCCCCCCCCCCCCCCCCCCCCCCCCCCCCCCCCCCCCCCCCCCCCCCCCCCCCCCCCCCCCCCCCCGTCCTTCCTGTCCGCCCCGGGTCCCTGTCCTTTTCCCGGGTCCTGCCCCCTGCCCCGGGCCCCCGGGTTTTTTCCCCTGGCCCCGGGTTTTTCCCTTCTGCCCCGGGCCCCGGGTCCTTCTTCCTTCCTTCCTGCCCTTTTTTTTTTGGGGCCCCCTGCCCCTTTGGTCCTTCCTTTTCCTGCCCTGCCCCTGCCCGGGGCCCGGGTTTTTGGGGCCCTGCCCTGTCCGTCCTTTCCCCCGGTCCTCCCCCGGTCCTGTTGTCCGGGGCCCTTCCCTGCCCCTTCCCCCGGGCCCTGGTCCTGTCCCGGGTCCCTGCCCCTGGCCCCTGCCCCTGTCCGGCCCCGGGGCCCTTCCGGCCCCGGGTCCCCCCCGCCCCTTTTTGGGCGGGCCCCCTTTTCCCCTTTCCCCCCGGTCCTTCCTTTTCTTCCTGGCCCTTTCCCCTCCCTTCCCTGCCCCGGGTCCTGGTCCCTTTCCTGGTCTTTCCCCCCTTCCTGTCCTGCCCCTTCCCCCCGGGCCCCTTCTGCCCCTGCCCCTGCCCCTTTTTCCCCTTCCCCGGCCCCGGGCCTCCCGGGTCCTGGTCCCTGCCCCTTTGGGCCCCCCCTGGCCCCGGGTTTCCCCGGCCCCCTGCCCCTGGCCCCTGCCTGCCCCTGTTGGGTCCTGTCCTTTCCCCCTTCCGGGGCCCTGCCCCTGTTTCCTTCCTGGGCCCCCTTGCCCCGGGTCCGGTCCCTGGTCTGCCCCGGGTTTCTTTCGGGCCCCTTCCCCCTGGGGGGTTTGGTTTTCCCCTTCCGGGTCCCCCGGGTCCGGGTGGGTGGGTCCCTTCCTGGGGCCCCGGGCCCCCTGTCCTTCCGTCCGTCCGGGTTTCCCCGGGCCCCTGCCCCTGTCCCCCCCTTTCCCTGCCGGGCCCCGCCCCGGGCCCCTTCCCCGTTGTCCTGGGGGGTTTTCCCCGGGCCCCCGGGTCCCCCCCTGTCCTGTCCTGTCCTTTTGGGGCCCTGTCCTGGCCCCGGGTCCCGGGGTCCCCTGGTCCTTTTTTCCCCGGGGCCCTGTCCTGCCCCTGGTTTTCCCCTGCCCTGTCCCTCCCGGGTTTTTTTTGGGGGCCCCTGCCCGGGGTCCCTGCCCGGGTCGGGGCGGGGCCCCTTCCCTGGCCCCGGGTCGGGTCCCTGCCCCTGTCCTGCCCCTTCCCCGGGTCCTTCCTTTCCCTGCCCGGGTTGGGTTTCCGGGCCTGCCCCTGTCCTGCCCCCTTCCCCCTGCCCTTTTCCCGGGTCCCCTGCCCCTTCCCGGGTCCGGGTTTTTTCCCGGGTTTTCCCTGCCCCTGCCCCTGCCCCTGCCCCGGGCCCTCCCCCGCCCTTTCCGTCCTTCCCGGTCCCTGTTTTTTTTTCCCCCCCGGGCCCTTTTCCGGGCCCCGGCCCCGGGTTGGGCCCTTCCCTGTCCGGGCCCCTGCCCCTGTCCGGGCCCCTGCCCCTTTCCCTGGCCCCTGTCCTGTCCCCTGCCCCTTTTTGGGTCCTGGTCCCTTTTTCCGGCCCCTGGGGGGCCCCTTCCTTTCCTTGTTTTCCGGGGTTTCCTGTCCGGGCCCCTTTTTTCCTCCCCCTTCCCCGGGGTCCGTTCCTTTTGGGTCCTGTCCGGGTCCTTTCGTCCGGGCCCCGGGCCCTTCCTTGTCTCTGCCCCTGCCCTGCCCCTGCCCCGGGGTCTGCCCCCTGTCTTCCGGGCCCCTGCCCCTGTTTTTTCCCCTGCCCCGGGTCCCTGTCTGGCCCCTGCCTGTCCTGTCCCGGGCCCCGGTCCCGGGTCCTGCCCCCGGCCCCTTCCTGTCCTTTCCGTCCCCCCCTGTCCTGCCCCTTCCCGGGCCCCCTTCCTGTCCTGCCCTTTTCCCTTCCCCCGGGCCCCTTTCGGGTCCGGGGTCCCGGGTCCCTGCCCCTGCCCCTTCCCGGGGCCGGGCCGGGTTTTTCCGGGGTTTCCCCCCCCCCTTCCTTCCCCGGGCCCCTCCCCCTTCCTGTCCTGCCCCTTCCCCGGGTCTGCCCGGGCCCCCGGGTCCGGGGTTTTCCCCTTCCTGTCGGGTTTTTCCCTGCCCGGGGTTGTCCGGGTCCGCCCCGGGTTTTCCCTGCCCCGGGCCCCGGGTTTTTTTTCCCCTGTCCTTTCCCGGTCCTGTTTTTTCCCCCTGCCCCTGCTGTCCTGCCCCGGGGTCCCTGGTCCGGGCCCCTGCCCCGGGGTCCGGGTTGTCCGGCCCGGGCCCCGGGTTGTCCGGGTCCTGTTTTCCCCCCCGGGCCCTTTTTCCCTGTTTTTTCCCCCTGTCCTGTCCTGCCCCTGGCCCTGTTTCCCCCGGGTTCCTGTCCCGGGGTTTGCCCTGGTCTTCCTGCCCCGGGCTTTCCTGGTCCTGCCTGTCCCGGGCCCCTGTTTTTTTGCCCGGGGCCCGGCCCCGGCCCCGGGGGCCCCCCCTGTCCCCCCCTGTCTGTTGGGTCTGCCCCTTGTCGTCTTTTTCCCGGCCCGGGTCCCTTTGCCCCTTCCCCTTCCCCGGGTCCTGCCCCGTCCTGCCCCGGGCCCCGGGGCCGGGTCTGTCCTCCCTGTCCGGGCCCGGGCCCCCTTCCGGGCCCCTGTCCGGGTCCGGGCCCCCTTTGTCCGGGTCCCTGTTTCCCCTTTTCCGGGGGTTTCCCTGTCCCCCGGGTCCTTTTCCTGTCCCGGGTCCTGGTTTTTTTTCCTTTTCCCCCTGTCCCGGGCCCCTGTCCGGGTCCTTTCTGCCCCTGTCCTTTTTTCTGTCCCCCCCTGCCCCGGGTCCCCTGCCCCGGGCCTGGGGGCCCCTGCCCCTGCCCGGGCCCCGGGTTCCGTCCCTTCCCTTTCCCTGTCCTTTTTCCCTTTCCTGTCCCTGGCCTTCCGGGCCCCTTCCTGCCCCGGGTTGCCCCTTTTCCTGCCCCTGGTCCTGGTTTTTTTCCCCCCTTTCCCCGGGTCCGGGGCCTGTCCTGCCCCTGTGGGGTCCGGCCCTTTTCCCCTTTTCTGCCCTTTCCCCTCCCCGGGGTTCCTTTTTTGGGCCCCGGGCCCCTGCCCTTCCCCGGGTCCTGTCCGGGGTCTGCCCTTCGGGCCCCCTGCCCCTTCCCGGGTTCCCCCCGGGTTTTCCCGGGCCCCTGTCCTTCCTTCCTGCCCCTGTCCGGGCCCCTTCCCCGCCTCCGGTCCCTGTCCCCCCCTTTTTCCCCTGGCCTTTTCCGGGCCCCTTCCCTGTCCGGGTCCCCCCCTGTCCTGCCGGGTCCCCCCTTCCTTCCTGTCCCCCCCGGGCCCCTTCCCCTTCCCTTTTTTCCCCTGTCCCGGGCCCCGTCCGGCCTTTCTGCCCCGGGTTGTCCGGGTCCTGTTGGGCCCTGTCCGGGGCCCTGTCCCCCGGGTCCTGCCCCGGGTCCGGGGCCCGGGCCCCGGGCCCCCCGGGTTGGGCCCCTGTCCGGGTCTGTCCTTCCGTCGGGCCCCGGGGTCCTTCTGTCCGGGTTTTCCCCCGCCCCGGCCCCCTTTCCCCTTTTTTCCCTTCCCGGGGCCGGGTTTGCCCCTGTCCCTTCCTTTCTGCCCCGGGTCCTTTCCTTTCCTTCCGGGTCCTGGTCCTCCCCTTCCCCGGTTTCTGTCCTTTTCCCGGGTTTTCCCCTGCCCCTTCCCCGGGTCGTCCGCCCCTGCCCTTCCCCCGCCCCGCCCCTGTCCTGCCCCCGCCCCTGCCCCCGGGCCCCTGCCCCGGGCCCCCTTTTTCCGGGTTTTTTCCCTGTCCCCCCTGTCCTGCCCTTCCCCCCTGCCCTGTCCCTGCCCTTTTCCGGGCCCCCGCCCTTTCCCCCTGTTTTTTCCCCCTTTGGGGTCCGGGGTCCTGTCCGGGGCCCTGTCCGGGCCTGTCCCCTGGGGGGGTTTCGGCCCCGGGTCCGGGCCCCTGTCCTGGCCCCGGGTCGGGTTCCGGGCCCCCTGCCCCGGGTCCCCCCCTTCCCCCTGCCCCCCCCTTCCTTTCCCCCTGTCCGGGCCCCTTCCCCGGGTCCTGTCCGGGCCTTTTTCCCGGGTCCTTCCTGCCCCTGCCCCGGTCCGGGTCTGGGTCCTTTTTTGGTCCGGGCCCCGGGTTTTTCCGGCCCCTGCCCCTTTGGCCCCTGTCCTTCCTTCCGGGCCCCGGGTCCGGGCCCCTCCTGTCCTGTCTGCCCCTTTTTCCGGGCCCCGCCCCTGTCCGGGCCCCCTTTCCCCGGGTTTTCCCTGCCCCGGGCCCCGGGTCCCGGGTCCTGCCCCTGGTCCTGGCCCCCGGGTTTTTCCCCTGTGGGGGCCCCGGCCCTGTCCCGGGTCCGGGGCCCGGGTCCCGGGTCTGTCCTGCCCCCTGTTTTTTCCCCGGCCCCGGGCCCCTGTTGGTCCTTTCCCCTGCCCCTTGGGCCCTGTCCTTCCCGCCCGGGCCCCTTTCGCCCCTGCCCCTTCCTCCCCGGTTTTTTTGCCCCTGTCCGGGTTTCCTGTTGGCCCTGTTTTTTTTTGCCCCGCCCCTTCCCCGGGCCCCGGGCCCCTGTCCTTTTTCCCCTTTTCCGGGTCCTGGCCCCTGTTTTTTTTCCCCGGGTCCTGTCCGGGGCCCCTGCCTGTCCCTTTGGTTCTGCCCCGGGTCCCTTGTCCTGCCCTTCCTTTTCCCTGCCCCGGGGCCTTTCCCTGGTCCCTTTTCCGGGTCCGGGCCCCTTTCCCGGGTCCGGGTCCCTGCCCCTGGCCCCGGGGCGGGCCCTTTCCCCGGGCCCCTGGTCCCTGTTTTTCCCCGGGTTGGGCCTTTTCCCTTCCGGGTTTTTTTTCCCCCCGGGTTTTCCCCGGGTTTTTGGGTCCGGGTCCTTTTTCCCCCCTGGGGTCCCGGGCCCCGGGCCCCCGGGTCGGGGCCCCCGGCCCGGGCCCCGGGTCCGGGTCCCGGGCCCTGGGCCCCGGGTTTTGCCCCGGGCCGGGCCCCTTCCCGGGCCCCCCTTTTTCCTGCCCCGGCCCCTTCCGGGGCCTGCCCCCTGCCCCTGTCCGGGTCCGGGGCCCTTTTCCCCCCCGGGTTCGGCCCCTGGGGGGGCCCCGGTTTCCCTTCGGGGTTTTCCCTTTTCCTGTCCCGGGCCCCTTCCCCGGGCCCTTCCTGTCCTGTCCCGGGGTTTCCTTTGGGTTTTCCCCGGTCCGGGCCGGGCCCCGGGCCCCGGGTTCCTTTCCGGGTCCCTGCCCCTTTGGTTTCCCTTTCCCTTTTTCCTTGGCCCCTGTCCTGTCCTTCTTCCTGCCCCGGGCCCTTTTTCCCCCCTTCCTCCTTTCCCCCCTTTTCTGTCCTGCCGGGCTTTGGGCCCCTTGGGTCCCGGCCCTTCCCTGCCCTTTCCTGTTTTTCCCGGGTCCCTTCCTTCCGGGCCCCGCCCCGGGTCCGTTTTTTCCCCTGTCCTTCCTTGCCCCTGCCCCGGCCCCCTGCCCCTTCCCCTTCCCCTGCCCCGGGTTTTTCCTGCCTTTTCCTGCCCCGGGTCCGGGTCCCCCCCTGTCCTTCCTGGCCGGGCCCCCTTCCCTCCCCTGCCGGGTTTTTTCCCTGTCCCCCCCTTCCCTTTTCCGGGGCCCTGCCCGGGTCCTGTCCTTCTGCCCCGGGCCCCCTTCCCTGTCCTGTCCTTCTGTCCGGGCCCCGCCCTGCCCTGCCCCTGCCCCGGGTCCGGGTCCGGGTCTGCCCCTGGCCCTTTTTCGGGCCCCCCCGGGTCCCCTGCCCCGCCCCGGGTCCCGGGTTTTTCTGTCCTGGCCCTTCCCTTTCCCCTTTTTCCCCTGCCCCCTTTCCCCTTTCCTTTTTTTTTTCCGGGTCGGGTCCCTTCCTGCCCCGGGCCCCGGGTTGCCCCGGGTGGGGGCCCGGGGTTGTTCCCCCCCTGCCCGGGTCCCCCCCGGGTCCCGGGCCCCTTCCCCTGGGGGCCCCTGCCCCTTTTTCCCGGGCCCCTTCGGCCCCCCTTTTTCCTGCCCCTTCCCGGGCCCCTGCCCGGGTCCTTCTTCCCCGGGTTTTCCCCGGGCCCCTGTCGGGCCCCCTGCCTGTCCTTCCGGGTTTTCCTTGGCCCCGGGCCCCGGTCCTGCCTTCTTCGGGTTCCCCTGCCTGCCCCTGCCCCCGGGTTTTTCCCCCCCTGGTCCGGGGCCCTTCCCCGGGCCCCTTCCCTGCCCCTTCCGGGCCCCCGTTTTTCCTTCCCCGGGCCCCTGTCCGCCCCTGTTTTTCCCGGTCCCTGTCGCCCCTTTTTCTTCCTGCCCGGGCCCCTGTCCGGGGCCCCTGCCCCCTGCCCCCTTCCCGGGTTGGGCCCTTTTCCTGCCCCTTTCCCTGTCCTGTTTTCCCCTGCCCCTTCCCCTTCCTTCCCTGCCCCGGGTCCTGCCCCTTTTTCCCTTTTTGGGCCCTTCCTTTTCCTGGCCCTGTCCTGCCCCTTTTTTTTTGGCCCCTTTTTTTCCCTGCCCTGGCCCCTGCCCCGGGCCCCTGGTCC